>NC_089783.1:31844124-31849124 GCF_040412425.1 Macrobrachium rosenbergii | reverse complement strand
GAGTATGCTTGAATGGAATTGTTTTGTTTGGAGTGGCTCCTCTTTGCCGTAGTTCTCACCACGACACTTATTCGACTTGTATGGATTCTCAACAGAATTCGGAGCATTGCAAATGCAATAACAAACAATAGCACTCAGTGCGGAAATCGAAGCTTATGGTCGATTCGGTGGAAATAAACGTAAGAGTTCATTAGCGTATGGAAGGTATGCGTTTACCTCGTTATTGGGTGCAAAAGATAAGTAAATGTTTGTCCAGAGCTCTTCGTAGAATAGTATCCTATGTTGGCCACGGCTTAAGATTAAGTCTTCGCAATCTTGTGTCAATATTTTTTGCCTTAAGCTCTCAAGCTGGGCAAAATGCAGAGGCTTTAGATTAAAACGTGAGCAAATGTAGGTTTATTATCTTTTATTTGGTTAGTCAGAAGCATGATTTATGTCATGTTTCAGTGCTTCTTCTCAGTCAGCTTGATCGTTTGTGTAGGTTTGTTCTAAATTAACTGGCTGAAGCCAAGGTCAGTCAAATACTGTATCAGCAAATGCGTAACCTTCTTTGATGTTAAATTGAGATTCATTTGATGTGGGTCGGACGCAGTCTAGGTTTCGTAGGCTACTACTCTAAACAGTGCTACTCACTGTCTTTCTTTAACCCAATTTTAGGCCTAGTTATTGTAACTCGAGGATAGGCAAGTTTATTCATAGGAATTAGCCTAGACTAGCCATATCCAGTAGCCTGGTATTAAACAAAGATGACTTGTCTAGACATCATTAGTCTTATATTTAAACTGTTTAACAAAGGCCAAACGACTTATTCATAATCTACAACAAAGTTTTGACTATGCTCTGAACAGCACTACAAAGTGGACCATGTAGCCTAGGCCTATTATTGTTATGAGGCTATTGTAAGGATTGATTTCAAATTTGGAAATGTTTTAGATCTTATTTTATTTTGTATAAATACTTTATAGTGAAAAATTAATGAATGTATTTTGAATTGCAATATAGTAGGATGGGAATAGTGAAATGAAATCGCCTGGTCATGTCTACGTATTCTGGTGTCATTCTGTTTCTTCCTAAAATATTTTTTATTTGCATTTTATGTAATAATTAGAAAAATATATTTGCATGTTTAAAATTGGGAACTTTCCAGTCAGTCCGTTGAGCAGTAGCAAAGGTATCCACAGTGTAGGACCAGTTGGGACGTTAGTGTAATCCTGTATGTGAGAATCTGTGAAATATTTATTTTTGTGTCATTGAAATTCACTGAGGTGCCTTAGCCTCTCATAAATTGTTTAAACACTAAATCAGTTGGAAAAGATTATGCTTATGTCAGTAAGGAAAATATAGATATCAAAAGGTACTAACAGTAACCTCTGATTGAATGACTTGCTTGGAGAGCATAAATATGAGTCCATAATAGCGAGCTGAACAGATGTATGTTTTCAGCTCAATAAAAAAAATAGCTTATATAATTGTTGGGACTTTCCATATAAAATTATGCCAAGGAGAAATTATGGTTATCCCAAAAGAAATCAGGCTGTCAACCCAATTATCTGAAGAGGACTTGATATAAGATTTGCAATGTCTGCGCACGTTGCTTGTGTTGAAAATATAAATTTTCATTATTATTATTGAGTACTGACTTGACTTAATTATTACTAGTAATGAAAAGTACATTTTATGTAGACTGCACACCAGTAGATTTGATAATTTGTAAAGTTGTTGCCATGGATTTATGTACTGTATGATCAGATTCATAAAATGATGATTTTTTTTGCTTTGATGTCTAGAATTTGCCAGGTTTGCACTCATTTGAGTGGCTAGGTAATCAGTTTGCCAAAAGTTTTGCTGCTTTAATGTTTTTCATTGATGTTCCTTTGGTCCATAAGAATGTACAGTATATACTGTATTTCTAAAAAATTGTAGCTAGGTTAGAATAGGAAATACTACAGTAAGTCAGGTATGTGCATAAGTCAAGTTAAACTGTAGATCCTCCACGAATAGAAGATTGACTTGTTTTTGTGTAGCCTAATTTATGAGGTTACTCCTGATTTTGAGGGAGGGGTTTTAGAGCTGCCATTCCTCTTTAATAGCGTGAATATCCTTCTTTTGAGATGGGTTAGGCTAGTAGCCTGTGATGGGCTGGTGACTGCCTGTTCCGTTTTGTTGAGGAGTGTGAGGTTATGCTTGAGACTTTTCATTAGAGGAGAAAAATAGTTTACAATAAAAACAGGCTAAGCCACAAAGGTTTAGTCTCTGCCAGAAAGATTGTATGACAACTATTGTTTATTTATTTAATATAACTGAGATAATTTCTACTAGAACTTTTTCTATTAGACCATTGGGTACAAGACCCTGTGGTCATAGGTAATTGTAGGCTTGCAGGCTAGGCTAGACTACAATAGTAATTTTCATGATAAAATATAATTTCTGCTAAAGAAAATATAGTCACCGTGAAAGTATTGCAATTGCTGTATTATTCTAGTTTTTACTTATAAAAACTTATGATCATTCTGCTTAGATATTCTTGTTTTATCTTTTCACTTCAAATAAATTTTATTTTCAGGAAATATATATAGCAATTAAAGTAGGGTAACAACCATCCCAGAATGAGTTAGGGACACAGCACCCTAAGATATACTTTACTTAACCCTAAGACATGGTAGGGATAGTGCACCCTGTGATATGTTAGGGACAGAGTGCCTTGCAATAAGTTAGGGACATGGCACCCTGTGACAGGTTAGAGAGATGCAGTCTTTTGATGCACTTCCCTTTCCTTCCCATCCTCCATGATAGGTTAGAAATACTTTACCCTAGGTTAGGTTAGTTTTGTAAGCATCCTTATGGTTTACAGACTTTCAATTGTCCCCCACCTGAAAACTTACTGTTACCACCATTATAATTTACCAGAATATCTTTAAGCAATGAACTTAGGTTTGTTCAGTGTTTTTTTTGTGATTTGGTCATTGGATTGTTTTTACCTTAACCCATGTAAGTAAGGATTTTCCCATTTCATAATACCAAAATGTCTCATATCCAATGAAAATGACCATCACAGTGTTTCAAAGTACATCTGAAGCTTGTGAAAAAGAAATCACATTTCCACTGTCCAAAGCAATTATAAGTTGAAAATAAAATGAATTTTTCCCCTAAGGATGGCCAAGGCCTATGCCTAAGCTAGATGGTTTATCATGAACCTGAAAACTTCGATAGATATTGAAGAATATGCTACACTGGGCCAGAGATAAAATTCTGTCGTAGTAATTTGCTGTTGTGAGGGTAAAATCCAAGTTAAAATACTTTGAAAAAGTACTTTTATTTCAAGTGTAATTTTCACCTATCATAGGGTTAAGGTCATATTTTTCATTTGTATGCATAGATGAATAATCTAGCAACAGTGGCCAGAGTAGGGGATCAGACCCAGACAAAACACATCCATTCCAAGCAATGCCATCACTATTAAAGGAAGTTGAGGCAGACCTCTAGGGCATCATCAGTTTGAGAAAACTTTAGAATTGGGAGCCCTTATTAATATAAGTAAGTAGAATTAACCAAAGATCTAAAAACTGGTAGTGCAAAACATCCTTGATATAACCACTGTATGTTTATTATGTTATACATGATAGCTGAGAATAAATATTCTGATTTAACATAATTATTTAGAAATGTATATTTTGCTTAAAGATTGCTTCAAAGGAATATTGGGCTTCATGTTCATACAAGATACAGTTAAAGTTCAATGATAGTGAGATTCAGTCGTCTTTGAAATATTATTCTCTGTAATAAAAAAAACATACATTAAAAATAAGTTCCTACAATATAGGTCGTTGTAGTCAATTTTAACTGCTATTATAAAGCTCGATATTTATCTTGGTACAATGGAAATTATACGTACCGAGTTAAATCTTATTTATCAGTCAGGTATGGAACTATATAAAACAAAGCCTAACAAGTTATATATATGGTACATAAGTACCAGTTTTATGGAGTCTCTTTTCTTTTTGAAGACAGGCCTTTGCAGCTGTTCATACTTTTCAGTATTGACATATTTTTTCACTAATTCAAACATTTAAATCTACCTTGTAATAAGGTGAATCCTTGCATTCTCTTGGCCAATTAGGTTGGCGCTACTATGCTTATGCTACAAATACAGTTTAAGAATACTTGTTATTTTTTTACATCTCTTCCTAGAGCTTCAGGGTTATCATGATATTTACTTATCAGAAAATAGCATCTGATCTGTGTATGCTGTGATGTTCTTGCATGTTCATTACATCAATCTCAGCTTGCAAGAAAGAGCCTAGCTGGTTTAGACTCCCGAGATTGTGCTTTTATTTCAGGTGGCTGTATATGGATATTTATCATATCCTGAAATATGCCATGTTCATTATACATTAATTGCATATTTGCTGTGGTAATTTACACTGTACTTGCAGTATTTAGTTTTAGTAAAAAAAAAGTGATTGTTAACCTGACTCGCTCATTAAGAAGCCTCAGGAACCTAATACTGTAATGTAGGTTTGCATAACAGCCATGTGATTGAAATACTTTGAAATAAAATGTCAGACTTCAGTGGCTAAAATTTGCATAAATGAACCAGATGCTTTTGATGTTGGGTTGCGAAAGTAAAGTTTTGTCTCTGCAGCATACCTTGATGTTTGGTGTGAAAAATGTAAAATAGTTTATAGGCTCTGTTATATGAGATGACAAGTTTAATATCAATACAGTACCAGTTTTCTGCATAATTCTCTATTACTCCGGTAATGTCTCACCTTTCACTTTAATTTTTATGGTTATAATGGCAAGATGTCGCTTTTATTTTAATTATTGCGGGATCAGTTTTTTTTACATGTGTAGTCTTGTGCATAGTTTTTAGGGCATACCCCCAGTCCACCAAAAATATGAATTTAACAGTTATATTATTTATATTTGTGAACAAAACATAAGCTAGCAGTGGGTTATTAGTGTTGAACTTACTGTTGAATGATAATTACTGTGTCATG
>NC_089783.1:31819124-31839124 GCF_040412425.1 Macrobrachium rosenbergii | reverse complement strand
GTATATGTGAATATGATATAATGTTAATTTGACGGTGGTAGAGGTGTTCGTCTATTTTTATGAGGTGTGGCATATGTGGTCATGGGGAAATGGGAGAAAACAGACTTTAGCAGAAAATACTTTACATAAATCCACCCTTTGGGAAACTAGAGGAAGAGAGGATTCCAAAGCATAGATTTTTTTTGCAAAGCAATCTAGGAATTATCGTCAGGTGTTAGCTTACAAGGCCTGGCAGAGGAGATAGTTGAAGTGATGGTTCCTAAATCGAGTGTGTTTGTGAGAGATGAAGAACTGCAAAAAAAGTTAATGTTTATCTTTGGATATTTGCTGCATATCTTTGTTGCCGCCTTTTTACGACCCCATTTTTGTGACTCAGAAGATATCGTTTTGACTTATCTCTTGCTTTTGATAGGTGACAGTTTTGTGACTTTACTAGCTTTATAAATCTCTTTCAAGTTTTCTTTTGTATTTGTTGATGTTGAAGTTGTGATCCGTGGCCACACGTTTTTTCTCGCGGTTATTATTTTGACTACTAAGTAATCACCAGATAGCTGTGATAGCTATTTTTGGTTGCTTGGAAGGTATCAGGTAGTAGTAACATAGTTTATATTTTTTATGAGGAGCAGTCTAAATATTGTTTTCCGTTTTGTTGCTAACAAATGCTGCTGCTGATAACTGATTGCCATTTAAGAGTGAGCCTTAGTACCTTATTTGTTTATATTATTATTATTATTATTACGATGAAACTTTAGCTTCGTTGGTGGTGGAGATTATTGCTCTCTACGGTTGGATATATGGATAAGCATCATCGCTTAATATTTTTCCCGTGTGTGACATTCAGTTTGTATTCTTTATATAAATTCGGTCGCGTGGAAAACAATTTCTCTCTCTCTCTCTCTCTCTCTCTCTCTCTCTCTCTCTCTCTCTCTCTCTCTCTCTCTCTCTCTCTCTCTCTCTCTAAATTTAGCCATTGTTATCAAGGGACAGGCGTCGATCGCCAGGTGTTGGTGGTGTAGGTTATTTAGAGCGTCCCCCTTTTGATTTATTTTCTGCTCTGAACAGTGGTTAATCTGTGTGTCGGGTATTTTAACGAAATAATCATCAACTCCCATATCTTTCATGATATGGTTATCATTCTCACAAAGAAAACTACATAAAGAGTTTGATACCTTGCTAGAGAGTCATATTTTTTTTTATCTTATTTTAACTTCTTCTCTTTAAGACTAGTAAGGGTTAGGTTTGCATTAGATACAATCTTAACCATTTGGAACTCGAGGACAGGTGGGATTAATGTTGTTTCTGTCCGTTTGTAAATGAGGATGTCTGTGTCGTGATGTACTTAAAATGAAGACATTTGTAAGCAGTCCAGAGTTGCTGAGATCGTGTACTCTTGAATTTTTGGCTCACGATTGAAGGATCAGTGAACTTCAATATTGAACGGGTAATATGTCATGGCTTTGATCATTATATTGGTTGTCTGCAGTACAAAGCAACTGCATATCTCTCATTGAGTACCTTTTTTAATCTTGTCAGAATAGGGTTTGTTTGGGGGGGAGGGGTGTGGCGGGCGGTGATATCATCAGAGACTGACAGAAGTCTTGATGCTGCTGTGATGCTGTTTAGTAGTGTGGTGTAACTTTCATGTAGCCATTTCTGTAGTGTCAGGCGAAGCTTATTTAGACAGATTGTTCCTGCTGTCAGATGGACATAACATGCTGAATTGTCGTAACTGAAAAATATTTTTGTTATCGATAGATAGCATATTTTTTATTTTAAGATTGTCGGTATTTCATCGGCATTAGCTTTTGTATTAGAGGACATACCAGTCAGTCATTGAAGCATTTTTTGCTTTTCTTCCTTTTGACCTTCCATATCATTAAAACATACGTAAAATGTTTAAAACACATTTATCTTGGAGCCAGGAATGAAATAGCATATGGAAAGGCAGCCGCTGAACGGAGAGTAACATCGATCGTAAAGTGCACAAGGGATGCGATGCTACGACTGTCATTAGTAAATTGAATTTGGAATTGGAATAATAAGAGAAATAAGGAAACTGTAGGATATGGAGGTCTCTTGAATGGTTATCAATATATATATATATATATATATATATATATATATATATATATATATATATACACACACATATACGTAGACTGTATGTGTTCATGTAGTTAAACCAATAATGTAGAGGTGGTGGGGGAGGCTAATGAAGGTGGTGTCTTTGGGGTGTTGTCAGTGGGAGGGAAGGCTGGTGCTCATCCTCATACCTGTCTTCCCAGGTGACGGGTGGGGTGAACTCCCCATCCAGGAAGTAGCTGTCATCATGCACCTGTTGTTTAAGAGAGGGAGGTTGATGTCCCTGAATTAAGAAGAGTAAAAAGATTGTACGTGACTTTTACTTTCGTCTGTTTAAACTGTTGGGTGTAAATTTATTCGTATGGAAGAGAGTTCTCTTTATGGGAGGGCTGAAAGGTTTTTACTCTCTCTCTCTCTCTCTCTCTCTCTCTCTCTCTCTCTCTCTCTCTCTCTGTCTAATTCTATTTTTAGTTGGTGGTGAAGTTATATAATAACTATTACTCCTAGCATAACATAAAAAAAGTATTTCTAGGTCTGTACATGGATCGTTTAATAATGAATTCAGTATACCTTTGGAATAACTTTAACCGTGTTGAATTATAAATCCCCAAGGTAAACGATATTTGTGGCATAATATTTTTTAGTATAAAAAGCCACGCGTGTATGTGGCAAAAGTTAATTCCTGTGTATCTCTGTGTGTGTTACATAGTGGTGTAAATTTGGATGAAATCTAGAATTCTGACCGCATATAACCTTGACGGAGAATACAGTCATTAATCTTCCCAAATATGGAAGACACCCTTCCCATCCTCCAATGTGCAGTACGCACCCCAGTTTTCTTTTCACATAAAATATGCTGATACAAAGTCTTTCTAGATGTAGAAAGAACACCCCAACCGTACTTAAAAGTAGAATAAGGTACCCCCTCCCCCCCTCCACCACCCTCTCAGCCATACTCATAAGTAGAATGCAGACCATAAGGAAATATTTAATGAACAGAGACGAATGTTAAAAAACATCACTAAGAAATTGATATGATTTACAACCTTCCAGTGACTATTAAAAATGTCGTTTAATATCGAATTCAATATCGAATTCACAATACCTTTGGAATAATTCACACTCAAGGGGAATTATAATTGACAGGGCTTCTGCGCTGAGTGTGATTCGAACTATGGCCTGGTTAGAAGCGACGGTTGACAGTGACTGTGACTACCCGGCTGTCAAAAGATATGTGAATTGATATGGACTCTGCTGTGCATATGCCTGTTGCATTCGGGTTCTCTTAGTCAGTATCAAGCCATCTCCACAATTATAGCTGATCTTCAAGTGTGTAACACTTGGCTATTTATGTTGTGTATTTATGTGCGTGTGCATATCAACATGTAGGTAAATATGTTTCTACAACATATTTTACCAATTATTCAAAAGCGATCCGTGATGTAGTCAAGTAGAGTATATTTCTAACTGCTGGTGGACTCGACGTTGACTTGAAATTGAGGTTGGTGTGAGATTATCTAACAGGGATGGTCAGCTGACCAGTAGCTAAGCGGCGAATCTACTAGTTTGGTAACTTTTTGATTAAAATGTTGCTATTTTTATCATATCCGGCTGGACAATACTCTTGTGTTCCATTCTTTGGTGACTTTTGTGTCATTGTATTTTCGTGGAATTACTTATCATTTTTAGTTTTCTGTTAAAGAAAATGATTGAGTTGACTTTGTCTGTCCGTCCGCATATTTTCTTTTCGCCCCTAGATCTGCAAATTGGCAGCCCTTTAGCCTTAGTAGTTTTTATTTTATTTAAGGTTAAAGTTAGCCATAATCGTACGTCTGGCACCTCTATAGGTACAAACAACACAGGCGACCACCGGGCCGTGGCTGAAAGTTTCATGGGCCGCGGCTAAGAGTTTCGTACAGCATTATATGCTGTACAGAAAACTCGATTGCGCCGAAGAGACTTCGGCGCATGTTTTACTTGTTTAATATTGTATGTATTTTGAAAGGTTGAGGATAACTTTCTTGATACAGCTTTGTTGCCTTCATTAACAGAAAATTATTTCTTTAGTGTTTCACCCCTCCAAGTTCTTAACAGTAACATGCATTTTAACTTTACTGAGAGGATCCACAGATCCGGGTTTTGGACATCTCCAGTGGTGCACTTGACTTGAATGACTTGGGATAATTAAATCATCTTAGAAAGTTCCGCTTCCTTGTATAATAGAGTATTGGCGGATGTTGCAGGTATTTCGCTCCATATATAGCGTGTTGAAGGCTGGACGTGCATCTTAACGACTAAAAGGAATTGATTAGAAAAGAGGCTTCTTGTTTTTGGTGTTAGTGAATGGGGTATGTGTGTTAGATATCGTCTGGGTCCCTCCGCCGTCTCTCTCGGAATGTTGAACAGTCGACGATGGTTAGTCGGTGAAGGACGTGTGTTTTTTGTGGAGGTGCGAGTTTATTTTATCAGTAGTGACACTGGGTCGTCGTTAGAGGGCTCCTCTATATATCATAATTTTGTGTAAATTTTTTTGGCCCAAATTACCAGAATACAGATGCAAAGTGAACATGTTCTATTTTATTATTAAATTGATTTTAGATGTGAGTGTCTTGCAAAATGTTAATTTTTAATATGGGTTTTTTTCCGGCTCCAGTTCCAGTTTATTTAATGTTGATTATTCGTTTCTCAAAGAAGTATAGAATTGCGTGATTGTTTTTGTACATTTTATTTTTGTCTTTTACAACTTGTAATCCCAGCGAGTGATTTACAGTATTCTTTGCTCTTTTCGTTTCCAAGTTGTTTGATTTTAAACCGCGATTTCTTAAAGATATTTGATTAATTTCGTTATTTTTATTTTACAGTGTGAATCTGAATGACTTATTCCTTTTTGAACTTATTTAAACAGAGATTTGCATTTCTGTTAACTCGTGGGAGTTACATTTGGCATTGGAGAGAACACCTGTATATTTGTAAGAACACTTGTTTGGTGATGAAATTTTATCCTGTGTGAGTATTTCGGTCGCTCTTTGTCCGTGTTGCTCTGTTGTTCATAGCGCACGAGTCTGATTGTGACTTCGTTTTCTTGGATTTCAATCACGTGAAACCATCAAAAATGTGTCTGGACTGAGATAGTAAACTTGGGTCCGATTTGATAAAAAGTTCGAGAGTGAAATCGAACGATAAGAAAGAATTGGAATAAATTGTGTGTTAATCAACAGAAGAAAATGAAATAAGTGACTGAAATCGTTCGATTTTCTCAAGATGCAATGAGTTTCTCAGTGGGACGACGATGGTGACGATGTCAATAACGATGATTTATGAATGGAAGGAAATTGTCAGTGTTTGTAGTAATGACGGCTGGGCGTATAACGAAGGTACTGCTTCTACTACTACCATTACTACTACCGCGAATAGGACACGTTCAAGCTTAGAACAAATCTTACAAAGTGAAGTTTACGGTGAAAATGTCTGTCAACGTGGAAGAGAAGGATAGGGCGGGTTCTAACGCGGCTAAGCCCAGTAGGTTAAAGTTGCCTTTCTGGATTGTGTTCGGGCGCAGGAAGAAGAAGTTCGTCAACAACAACAATAACAACAACAACAACAAATCGGGTAAGTCCCGTGACCTCACCAAGGAAATTTCGAGTGCAGTATAGAAAGATTTAAAGGGGTTGCTTTGTTTGGTAAGGTAACAGTTATTTCTCCCTAACTGGAGTTACCAGGTGCGTCACGTGATTATCTTACGAAGCCCAGTGAAGTTCTTATTTGTGTACTCGTATATTTTTATGGCAGTCGCTCCAGCAAGTGGAGAAACCTTCCACATCATCAGATAATCTGTGAGTCTGTCAGTAAAGAAAAGCCTTATCAGTAATATGTTGATTGCTCTCACGCAGACTGCGCCACCCACATGTGCCGCGCATGCGTTCTCCCTCCGCTCTTTCAACACTTTTCCACCCCTCGTAGGGGGTTAGTGCCACCAGTGCACCTCATGCGGTGCACTGTAGGCATTAAGGTTCTTTGCAGCGTCCCTTCGCCCCCTAGCTGGAACCCCTTTCATTCCTTATACTGTACCTCCGTTCATTTTCTCTTTCTTCCACCCTGCTTTCCCCCTGTTACCCCTATCAAACCTTTTAACTGCCAATAATCCGTTTCAGCACTGAATGACCTCATAGGTCCCAGTGCAACACTTTTCCACCCTCACCCAGCAAGGCTTTTATCTCATAGGAGCTCTTCTTTTATAAACGTGAGTTATACGTTCTTCAGTAACATGCTCGTCCATTCTCTCTTGATGACCAAGCACTTCAAAGCAAAATAGTTTATCTTAGCAGCTTGTAGTTTTTTCTTGCTCACATTTAGTTCAGGTAGTACTTCCATAGAGGAGTGTGTGCTCAACAGTTAATGTATATATTCGGATTTTTCTTTCTCTTCCTCAAACATTTTAGCAGAGGTCCTACTACTATCCTTTGTGTGTGTTGTGACTCGCCCTTTCTTTCATCATCACGCAATTCATTACATTTATTCCAAATACCCACATGAATCAGCTACTTCCTTTCTTCCGTCATCCATACTGATATTCTTTTCTCCATTTTCCCAGCTTCTATTGACCCTCATTATTTATTTATTAGTAACATTTACTTTTACCATTCTTTCACAATCACTTTCACCTCTTACTAGTTTGCAACTATCCTACATTTAATGAATCAGTAGTAATCACCTCCCTCAGTATATCTCATCCACAGCTTCTCTTCATATCCCAAATTTTTTTTTTCTTTTTTTACCAAACAGAGCCCTCGCATGTTTACATTGTCTAATTCAGGGTTCACTTTCATCATATGAACTATTTAGTGCTCATAACACATTACCCTTCGTACTTACCTGAGACCTCTTTCGGTTGCTTCTCATATCAGTTCATTAAGTACTTACAGTACATTCTAAGACCCCTATCTACTGCATCTCATAACAATTCATTATAAGCATTCCCTTGGACCATGTATGCCGCAAACAGCTTTCTCCTGTGCCTTAAATTAATTCAATGTGTTGTTATTTTTCTAGTATACACGGTATTGGAAAGGTTGAGTGAATATTATCTTATCTCTATTGCAGCTTTGTAGAAGTGTTTACTTTCTCAAAAATCACTGTACATTATAATAGATAAGATGGTTCCGTGATGACAGATTGTCAAATCTTCAATATCCACCATACGTTAACTACCTGGAGGGGTTCACCAACTTAATATTTAATTAAACTTTGCACCCTTAACACACGGGCGAACAGAATGGAATATCTCTTCTGAACTTGGCAGAGGCGAAGGTAACTAGATTTCACCTTCCTCTATCGGAACAGATACAACCATTCGATCCATTTTACATTATGATGTTGCATTTGCTTGTAATCGTGCAGCATAAGCCTTGCTTAAAACTTTTAGATTTAGATTCTGTTGTAAATATTTCGTCGAAACGGTAATAAAAGTTGATAGGTAGTGACTGTAAGAGTGATAATGTTTGCATACAGGGTGATTTATAGCATATTGGAAGGGACGAGAAAACCCAACTCCAAAGGCTTTGGTATCGCCCTCAGCACTTATTGTATGACAGTTCAAAGAGTGGAGGTCAGAGACCTCCGAGTTTATAGTGTGTCGTGGCAAAGATTCGGAGAACCAGAGACCGCTGTCATGGTTGCTGATATTTGTCAAAACTTTAAAGATTTCAGCTTTTGAATGGATCTGCGTCTTTGGAAAGTAGGTCAAGGGAAAGGATACTAATAACTAAGCCTAAAGTACTTGCAGACCATCTGGCATATGAGATGTTGGTTAAGGTTGACAATACTGTGCAAAATAATCACCAACCGTAACGATATGCACCGATCAAATTTCATCAAAATCGTATTGAAACAAGATGATGACCTTTAACTGGACCTGTGTCCTGGAAAAATAGTTTGTAAAACATTTCGCATTGTTAGTGTTGACTGGAAACTTTGATCTTTGATTTGTGAGCTTTCTTGGATATTCAAAATTTAAACACTGAACAGAGAACAATTGCATACATAGCCGCTTATACTCTTTCGGGTTAGAGTTCGGGTAAATTATTTGTTCCGTTTACCTTTGGCAGCAGGTTTACAGTAAATAAATTGAAACTATATTAATTCCTGTTTAGTCCTCTTTTCTGTAACATCTTGAGCGATGTTAGACAGGTAGTCGGGGAGTGGAACCGATGGAACCAATTCTCCGAAGGAGTCGAAAAAGTCACTTCTTGAAAATTGAAAGGCAGTGGGAATCGGGGAACACCGAAATGGGAAGAGAATCCCAGATCACAGCTTACTCTCACTAGTTAGTCTCAGACGTGTTGATCACCACTGACGAATTTTCCCAAGTGGTAATGGACTTCGTAAGCTGATAGTACGGAACACAGCTGTAGGTGTGACAACGTTAGACCCCACAGTGATACTTGTCCCGTGTATGAAAGAAAGATGCTATTATTCCCAAAATGATCACAGATAAAGGCGTTCCTTGTATTCTTTTTTGAGAAAGGCGCCGTTATCTTTCAAGGGTATATTGAATTTTCGATAATATCTGAGTAGTGAGGGCGGCGGCGTTTTGCTGTGTATTTTTAAACTCCGTTCGAAGTGAGGTAAATGAGTCATGTCACAGTTACTCAGCCCTCAAGAGTTTTATCTCTCGGCTGCGAGATAAATTCGAGAGGAGTTTTTCTGTTTGATCTTTTTTAAATATTTTTTTTTTATCACATCGTTTCAGAGAAGGTATAGTACTGCGTACTGTTGCAATGTGAACGCTCGGCTATGTCAGTTGTCTTGATAGCTGCGTATTTTGGGTTGACTGTGTTTAAATTCTACGCAAACACAGACACACATACACGCACACACACAAACAAATATGTATAACTGAATCACGAAAATATGGAACGTGATGAGTATATAAATAAAGACTATATATATATATATATATATATATATATATATATATATATATATATATATATATATATATATATATATATATATATATATATATATAATATATATAGAGAGAGAGGGAATGTTTTTATGTATGTCAGTACGCATTATTTATGTATAATGTTCATATGCTTAAATATAATTTATAATACAGATGTATTGATCTCAACTTTGCTGCCGAGCTCTCCCAGAAATTTAAGGATGGGGCGGGGGGGGGAGGGCAAATTTTACCGTACGAGGTATTGATAATTCGTTGTCTTTTGCGGTTAATAGTTGTTTATGCGTCATCTCATGAAATATTTTGGGAACTGTTAAAGACACCCACTGTATGACCTTGAATTAGTGAAATCAGATATTCATAGGAGAGCTATTGACTTGGAGAAGTTTATATGAAAAAACTATATGTTGTTTCAGCATGACCTTTACTGTCGGAACGCCAGATATTATTAGATCAGTCAGTCAATTAATCAGCCTTAGATTTGGCATTAAGTTAAATTTTTGGTGGGCCAATTTACGAATGTGGGACAAATTATGATTATATAAGTTATTCATTACTAAGGGGTGTTTGCAGCTTCCTTGCGACCCCTAGCTGCAACCACATTTTAGCGCTTTATTTTACCGCCATTCCTGCTTTTTTTTCTTCGGTCTTGCTGTCCAACCTCTCTGGCAGTTATTTCTTAGTGCAACTTTGGGGTTCCACCTTTAGTTCCTTGTACCTCATTTCCTTTTAATTTCTGGATCTCTTTACCTAGTTGTCCTACCACTCCACTGTCTTGAGCGCTTAATGTCCGAAAGTGCCCCGTTACGTGGCTGGACGGCCTGAATTTCATAAGATCAAATCAAATTCATCAATAATATATATTTTTTTATTTGTCAGGCTTGTGGAAAGGGCATTGGATTACCCGCCATTTTGTATTATCTCACAATATTCTCACTGAATAATCACATGTAAAAAGGAAACCGTTGATAATAAGATCCGGTGTGCGTGCTGGAATTTATCGGCTTGCTTCGCTGAAAAAGATATTTTGCCGTTTTGTCGGTATAATGTTTCTTTACTCCAACCAGCTCTCAGACGTAGACAAAGCCTATTTTTTCAATCCATCAAAAATTTATGATGAAAGTTATTATGAAGAGAGGAGCAATGGTGAATTAAGCTGTTTAGATAATATGAAGATTGTGCCCTTGAATTTTGATGGACAAAGACTGTGGCTTTGGAAATATGTATTCTCAGTAACCTTGTAATTTCTCGATTTCCTCACACTTTTCACTGTAAATTTCAAGTCCAGCTGGGAAATTAATTAAAGAGCCTCTTCCTTCCGTGATGGGTGGGATTTGAACTCGTGCACACGAAGAAGAGTTAATCCATTATTACTTCATTAGGGTATGTCAGTTGTGATAAGGTACGATTCAGTACATGTTGGAATGTAATGATGATAATGATAGGTATTTTCAGGAAAATTGTGCATATATATATATATTATATAAATATTTATACATATATATATATATATATATATATATATATATATATATATATATATACATACATATGTGTATATATATATATATATATATATATATATATATATATATATATATATATATATATATTTATATATCACTTACACAATTGTTATTTGCATTAATACAGTTACTAACGGGACCTCATTAAAACTGGATGGCACACTTGACAATGAGGAGGACTGTTAGCCCTAGAAAGCTTGTAACTTTTCTTGAATAAATATCTCCGCTAGATAACATTCAGTTTTAATGCGTTCCTGTTAGTAATATATATATATATATATATATATATATATATATATATATATATATATATATATATATATATATATATATATATATATATATATATATATATATATATAACTATATTACTAACAGGAACGCATTAAAACTGGATGGTATTTAGCGGAGATATTTATTCAAGAAAAGTTACAAGCTTTCTAGGGCTAACAGTCCTCCTCATTGTCAAGTATGCCATCCAGTTTTAATGAAGTCCCGTTAGGAATTGTATTAATGCAAATAACAATTGTGTAAGTGATATATAAATACATACATACATATAATAATATATATATATACACATATTTATATATATATGTACAGTATATATATATTTATATAATTAATATACATATATGTATACATAATTTTCCTGAAAATGCCTACTATCATTATCATCATTACGTTCCAATATGCAACCACACTTAAAAAAGCAGAAAGCTACAAGTCTAAGGGCCTTAATAGGCAGAGCAGTGTAGTGCGGAAAAGAGAGACCGAATCAATAATAATTATGATAATTTGTTAACGTTTGAATACACTACAATAAGCCCAACTGCTTGTGAAGGCTGTAAAGGATTTAAAATTTTTTTCTGTATGTGATTTTTACCAAACAATTACAGGGGCTTTGTGAAAAAGTCGATATTGGATATTGGTTGGAACGTCCGAGAATGATCAGGGTGTAAATCAAGATCTGCTGTCGACACCATTTAAAAAAAAAATCATTGCATTTTTTTTTATTATATCCAGCAAACTGCTGAAGATCCTTTTCAAGTACGCTGTCAGTTTCTTTGCAAGCACGCAGAAGGTTACTTGGAAACATTGGATTTTGAATGAGAATATGATACAAATGTTTCGTCATCCAAGACATGCGAGAGTTATCGGGTGTTTTTTGTCGGATTTAGATAAGGGAATTTCTTGCTTTCTCATTTATAAAACCTTTGAGTTTTAGGGCTCGAAGTTTGTTTATAGTCTTCACATATTTACACTTGATGCCTTTGTACTAAAAGGCTAATGTTTTATTGAAAATTCAGAATATAAAGTATGAATGTAGTAGTGAATGGTACCTCGTCATTTCTCTGGAACTACACTCTGTTAGGTAAACGTTGTAATGCTAATATATATATATATATATATATATATATATATATATATATATATATATATATATATATATATATATATATATATATATATATATATATATGACTATTTATCACATCACCGTGATTCATATACAATCAGAAAGCTACAAACGTCCTTTAATATCCAATTCACTCTACCTCGGAAGTAATATATTTTCATATATGTTACCGAAGGGGAATTTTTAGTTGATAACGAGGAATCAGGACTACAGTGACACACTAACCAGTGGCCGACTGGCTAGTGTGTCACTGTAGTCCTGATTCCTCGTCCGTCGCTGGTTCGACCCCACGGGACGGTGGACTTATTATCAACTAAAAATTCCTTCGGTAACATATATGAAAATATATTACTTCGGAGTGTAGAGTGAATTGATATTAAAGGACGTTTGTAGTTTTCTGATTATATATATATATATATATATATATATATATATATATATATATATATATATATATATATATATATATATATATATATATATATATATATATTCTGCCCTTTGTCTGCTTATACGTTTATGCTTATCATGTTAGCAATATGTCAGTTTGATATAATCCCGTTTTGAAAATGTCTTAGTCATTATTTAAAACATTGACGCACCCAGTTGAAGCGCTGACGCGTTGTGCTCGAGCATGAAATGATGATTGTCACGATCTCTCCAAGGCGCAATGGTATGTACAGTATACCTGAAAGCTAAGGCTTGGTCTCACTTGGGTTGGAACTTCATTTCTGCCTTGCTATTTTGGACGAAAGGAACTTGGGTTGAGTTACACAGTTGAAAGGTGGTGTGGCTGTTTCTTTATTGAAGTGAGTCACTCCCCTCCAGTTGTTACGTCATCCCTAGGGTGCGTTCACAGTGCAGTAAAGTATATTATAAACAAACGTTGGAAACTTATCGCACACCTATCACATGCAGGTAGAATACAAGTCAGCGATTTATTGTTAGTCGTAAGCACTGTGCTTCCTACGGTTATCCAACATTTGCCAAAGATTCGTTCCCCACTTGCGAACTTAACTTTGTTTTCAACCTGCTTGTGATATGTGTGCAATAGGTTCTAGACGTGTATTTATGACGTCTCACTGCAGTGTGGTTGCACACTTTCAGTAATGATAGAGTTTGAGAAATTATGATAGCTAATTCATCTAATAAGTGTAGCAATGCTTCATTCATGCTTATACAAAGTTAATAACTTTGTCAATAAGTGGCGAGCCAGCTGGTAGAGACCTCAAGCAAAGGATATTTTTCCCTGAGTCATCTATAGATTTTTTTTCGATAAATTCAGAGAAACTCAGTTTTGTAATTGGATATTGATCTTTCATTTTGTTCCGTACTTGTAAATGCTGGCTGGTATATACGTAATTTGCTACCAGACCTAAAGCATATTTCCATGTTCAGACTCTAAGGGTCATTATACACCCGTGTCGTACAGGAACACCCATTTCCGTTTTTGTTTGCCTTTACAGACTACGGCTGAATCCGAATGCCTGTTGTGCTGAAATTATACCTTGAGAATTCAGCTTTATATATATGATCAAACCAAAAAATTTTGACTTTGGAGATATCTCTGATGAGATACGGGCAAGCCAGTCTAATTCGTCGTCGTTTTATCTCCGTAACCTTAATATTATTCTACACATAATATTTGGTTATGTTTGGGCGTTTGTTGCCCCCGGAACTGCACTGAGACCCAAGGCCTTATTTCCCGTAGAGCGCTAGTGCCGTCAGTGCATCCACCAAAGGTTGTTTGCAGCATTTCTTTAGCCCCCAGTTCCGCCTAATTTTCACCATTTTTCTTTACCTTCATTCCCGGTTCCATCGTTCTGTCCAGCCTCGCAAACCATTACGCCTTAGATCCTCGCACTTTATCTTATTTATTTTCAAGGTCTCCGTATCTTGCAGTCGAACCACCCGAACTCCCTCTTTTCACCGTCTTGGGCCCTGAATGGCTAAAGGTCCCAGTGTTTGGCTTGATGGCCTAAATTTCGTGATTCATTCATGATTAATCCAAGGTTTTATTCCTTGCAGCATTGTGCCACTGTGCCATCACAACATCAGTCAAGGATCTTCAAACAGAACATTTCAGCCTTGTTAACTTATACCTGACAATATTGGAAACTGATATTGTTAAATTAACCAAGTCATTTAATTAATTTCCAATGAGTGATTTTCGGATTGATAGTGGTCAATGTTTCTTTCCCTCTACCGCCAGTTTTGGAACACTGTTCCAGCTCCTTTTTCCCCAGGATTTTTACTCTAGACGAGCATTCTGTCCTATGGAATCTTGCCGAGTGAGTAATTGATAACAATCATGATATTGTGAAACTGCAGACATGTTCATTGGGTCGCTCAGTTTTATGATAGTAAATTTTCTCTCTCTCTCTCTCTCTCTCTCTCTCTCTCTCTCTCTCTCTCTCTCTCTCTCTCTCTCTCTCTCTCAGTTAAAATTATATATATATATATATATATATATATATATATATATATATATATATATATATATATATATATATATATATATATATGACTCTGCTAAGTAAAGGACCGAGTAGAAAGGCCTCTGCAGTACCCCATTGTTTCTCTCCTTCATGGGATTGCCTTTATACTGTATATTCATCACGTTCCATATTTTGGTGATTCAGTTATACATATATACATATATATGTGTGTATGTATATATATATAGATCTATATATATATATATATATATATATATATATATATATATATATATATATATATATATATATATATATATATATATATATATATATATATATATATATATATATATATATGTTTGTGTGTATATATTTATAGAGAGAGAGAGAGAGAGAGAGAGAGAGAGAGAGAGAGAGAGAGAGAGAGAGAGAGAGAGAGAGAGAGAGAGAGAGAGAGAGAGAGTATATGTGTTTGTATGTATGTATAGTCGTGTTGTCCCATTCATATATAAGTCGTATATAATTTTTTATTCAACTATAAGGACACTTCGAAGTTAACATTAACATACATATATGTTGTCTCTTTTCAGGTGAGTAGATGAATCGTCCCACGTTTTCTTATTTCGTTCTTGCGAGTAAGTACTTGTTTTACAAAATCATTTGTTCTTTCGTTTTTAGTCATTTTATCTCTTGGGTTGTCACCTGATTTCCTACCGTCGTTCGGTTCGTCAATCCTCTGTTTCGTATCCTTCAGCAAGTTTGTTGTACATGTTGGCGATGTGTCAGTGGCTGTCAGCAACATCCGGGGACCTTTATTGTCTAAACAAAATAGCCCTCGAGTGGCGATTTCCTTTTCCTCAAAAATGGTATTTACGATAAAGACCGTATCTCAATGGGGAACATCCGTTATCATCTTGAATATCTCCGTCTCTTGATTTAGTTCTTGGTATTTGGGTTTTCTGTTAAGAGTCATTATTCCCCTACTGTTGAGGTGGCAAATGTCACATGTGGTTAGTACCAGAGGCCTTGCATTCACTTATATGTAGAAATGTGGTTGAGTTTTCTTTCCTCTCAGTATGACGGATATGATGCTCTCAAGGTTTAAGAAAGTTGGGTTGTTTACTACAGTAAAGTACAATGCTGCGTTGCCTCAAATTTTCTGTTGTTTACTTCTTGCTTACTTGTATATATACTCATTTCCCCTTTTTGATGTGTTTATTATATAAAATGTCGTACTTTACACCAATTTTTATGTCTCAGTTTTGGTGATATGATTGTCTCAAAAGTCATTGATCCTGGATACAACCATTAGAAGTTTTTAGTTCAGTTCTGAAGAAATCGGCATTAGTCATCTGAGGCACTTTTCATTTTTTATAGTATTTCTGGATAAAAAAAAAATATCTTTGATATCCCCTTTCATCTCAGCACAAATATGAGTGCAGTTGATTGGCACAAACAACCTCACATTTGGTTTTACTGTTTTTTCCTGACAACTTAGAAATTCGGAATTTGCTCATCATACATAATCTGCCTTTTCAAAGGTGTTATCAGAAGACTTTTACTTTAATTTGAAATTGTTAGATTAATTTTAATGTTATTAGGTACAAATTTATTCGAAGTTACCATATTAACAGAGCGTCCATATCTTTTTTTTTTCCTGTTGTATTTGGAAACAGAAAGGAAAACGGAAAAGACTGATAGAGGGTATGGAACATTTACTGAATTGCCTTACACACAGAGTAAGACAACAAAGAGTTGGTAATAATGAAGGAAGTTGGGAGAGAGTCAACATTTTCAAAGAAAGCGGTGATTACATCTTACAGGTAATTCAATCGATATCGTGTTAATTGCCGAACCTCTTGAAAAGGTCCTCCTGAGTCCGATTCTGCTCGTCCATTCTTCTTCCGCTTCTCTCCCTTCCTTTTGTCTCCTTTTTTCCTCTTCTCCTCTTCTCCTGTTTCTTCTCCCCGCCCAACCATCTCTTTGGTGTTGACACATTCCGTTCATTCCCGTGTCATTGATCTGAAGGCAACGGGAAGAGAGTCGTTATGGAATCCCGAAGTGGTTGGCTGCATCTTTACGTAGATCTGTGACGAAGATCGTCGTCCTTAGTTACTTTTCTGTAGAGAATTGATTTCATATCAGTAGTAAGTCAGTTTTAATCCACATGCCTTTTTTAGTTATTCAGTTCCAGCTGGCATGCCGAGCGCTATAATCTCTCGTTTAATTGTTTGCGTGTGTGCGTTGGTTCGTACGTCGTTCCCTTGACGTCATCGCCCCACACATGATGACCCGTGCCTTCAACGGGCATGTCAGCTTTAAAAGTGACGCACAGGTACATTTTGGGATGACTTTGCTTTGTGTCGAAGATGCTCGAATTTGACCTACTTTTGATATCTTTATTTTTTGGGGGGGAGGAGGGGTGCGGGGTTCGGATGGGGGTGTCACATAGTGCAGTCTCTGTGGCCTTCAGGTACTTTTTTTTTCAAGCACTCCTGTTACACTTGATAAGAGACGTCAGTTATTTTGGTAAAATTTGTGTCAAAGGTTTGCGATTTTTTGGCTCCTCTACAGATGGTGTGGATTGCGCAGCTGTGGTAATTATGAGCAGTTTTCATGGGGATGTGTGTGTCCGGTATCAAAGTGCCTTTATCAAGACCAGGTTTGAGGGAAAAAAGTAATAGAAGGTCTTCCAAGTCAGTACATTGCTTTTTCATATCTATGTCGCTGTTCGTTTATTTATCCGTAAATTAGTTTATCTATTTTCATTGTCATTTTGTTTCTTTAGTCTTGTGGTTTTGCACAATTGTACATTTTACTGTGTAGATGCTGGTTTTGTAAGTTCATACTCCTCTAGACGTTTTCTTAAGAAATGTTTTCTCATTTTGGAAGACAGTCAATCAGTGTTACAGAATTTAAGAGGCTGAGAAGTTATAGATTGAAATGTTTCGACGTAGTCTTAAATCTGCTTCTGGTCAAACATTGAGGTCCTTTAGTTTTCATAACTTTGGATTAACGTTCAGATTTTCTTTCTTTCAATAACGTGACTGAATTTTTATAGAAATTTTATAAATCAGTAGATCGTGCTCAATTTTTTTCTGTAGTTTAATTCAAAACCACATTTAAAATGTTGTAAGACAGTTTCCGACATTCATAATTATTCTTTGCTGGGAAAAGAAATATTTGAAATGTGTTGCAGATTTTTGTAACGTTTTTCTCTTTTTTTTATGAGCTGATGTCGAATTAGGCTTCGTAAATAACCGCGGTTTCTACTGGAGTTGTAGCTGCCAGGCTTTGCCTTGCACGTGTCTATTTATATATGTGCGTTTTATTTACTTGTTTGATGATGATGTGATATGTTATTGTGTTTCCAAACTTTTCACGAGTTGCATTTTATAGAAAAAAAAAAAACTGCGATCTTCAAATAGTCTTGGATTATTAGGCGAATCTCTGCTATCCTCTTTTCTTTACATATAGTTAACACCTTCCATTCCTTCTTTGGGCTTGGTCGCAAGTGAGCAGTTTCAAGGATTTCATTGTCCAGATCGTGTATCATTTTCCGTAACTTCCGCCAACGTTGATAACGTATCACATGTCAAAAGTCAATTTCCGCTCACGTTAATAAGAGTTCACGTGTCCGAAGTTGTGTATATTACACTTGCTCCAGCTGCCAGGATATCGACAGTATGTTTTTCGTGAGATAAGTTTCATCAAAGGCGTGAAAGGTTTAAGATAATATATAATTGAATGGAGTAAACGTCAGCCATGCCAGATTTTACGCAGGAATCAGTTGTGATTATGCTTCATAAAAAATGAAGCTTTTCATAATTTATATATTATTTACAAGAGTAAAAAGAAATGAAGCTGTTAATCGTTTATATATTATTTGCAGGAGTAAAGTTCCCCTCAAAGCTGAGGGTATTGTAGAAATGGATGAAAAAAATCCCAGTTTGAATGACGTTATGTAATTACGCCGCTGCCGGTTGGATTTAATTTTCTGGCACGTGGAGTGAATATTTAGGTTGTCGGATGTTGACTGATGATAATGCCTGGCATTCCTCCGTCTGCATCCGTACCTGAATTCTCAACGTCGATTGTAGCAGATTCGGCTGGTCTCTCGTAACACCTGCGTCGCCATCCCTTACACAGTGGCAGTTTCTCCTCCTCTGTTTTCTTTTTCACATTTCTACCACATTCCATGCTCTCCCCTTATTCCTCTTGGTACTTTAAGGCCTAGATTATTAGAAAAGAAGCTACGTCGATTATCCAGTCACACGCTGTGTTAGAGAGTGCCATGCTTTTACACAACGATGTAAAAAGACTGCGAATAATGGTGTGAATTACATAATCTGAAACGCTTAAATGCTGGTGTCTTGTCATAAATGACCTGATTGTAAAAAACACTGAAATAATTGTCGCATAATAAATTACTGAAGTTTCAACAAAAGATGCTGAAATGATAAACATGTCTTATTTTAGTAAAAAAGATGGATATGTCATGAATTACAAGATCCAAAACAAGGGCTCCGAAATGTTATGAGTTACTGTTGGTCATCAAAATTATGGTCATAAATTAAATGTCCTGAAATAATAAGCATGGTTTGACCAAGTCTTATGAGAACTTGGTATCTAAAGTAGGCTTTCTCGTGAAGGGTTAAGTATCCTTTCTTCATTTTTACAGGTACTACTATATCCGCCACGACTTCGTTAAGCGGAAGGGCTGCGAAGTACCAGTGCCTCTTTCTATCGGGTGGCTTGATAACGCGGGTCTTGCATTGACTTTATGGAAATTGGTAATCTTAAACTTGCGCGGTTCAGTTTCTTCCTTTCCCTCTACATACAAACTTTTGAATTCTTTAATTGCCTCTGTGTTTTGATGGGTCTGGAGACATTTTCATCCATTGCTTCCTATCCATTTCTTTGTCATGTTTCTTGGGAATATTAAAAATGGAGACATTTACACGTCTGTTCCTTTGGACTTTATTTTTTGAAAATCACTTGTTTATGTTTTCTCAGTTCTAATTCCCCGTCATGCACCGTTGGGGTTTCTTATGTAAGTAAGGCTTGTCTTATCAGATGATTTGAACTTCCTGAACAATAATATTGATATATGTCGCAATACGTATGTTGTAAAAGATATATGTCGCAATATGCATGTTGTAAAACTATTACGAAAGACCATGAAGTATCCAAGAAAGAAATGAAAAATCTAGTGGTGTGAATATCCGCATGGCTGTTACTGTTCCCACTGTTGTTTTTATCACAACAGGCGACGATTGATATGCCAAAACAGACCAGACGCCAGAGTGCCCCATTTACAGTAAGAGGACTGTCACTCGGTACATGTACAAACATATTTATTTTGTATGGTTTGTTTATTTTATTTGTTTTTATATTTTTTTTTAGTCGGTTTGTTCACGCAAACAGCTTATGCGCTTATCTTGAGTCCATTGACTAAAGAATTAGCTGGGACAACTTTGAGATAGCAACAGAAAGTATGTGTATGTCGTTTCTATAAAAATTCATATGAATTTTCATGACGAATTTAGTTATTGTAGATTTCCAGC
>NC_089783.1:31796624-31814124 GCF_040412425.1 Macrobrachium rosenbergii | reverse complement strand
AGAAGTCTGCTTACAGCAAGCGACTATTGAGTTTTTGGCCACAGAAGAACAAACTACAGAAGAAGAAAGGAAAAGTAGAGACATCCCTGCATTTTTGGCCTAGTGCAAATTATAGAAGCGAGTTTTGGTAAGACTTCTGCTCCGGTTTCCTCTTCCGTCTTGTTATCCCCAGTTGGTATTCAAGCGTGGACAGATTTGCAGTCCATTGCTTAACCAAGAAAACTTTAAAAATGAAATTAAGACTAAAACACCTTAGCAATCTGTTATAAGGCCACCAGCGATACTTGCGAAACGTAACTATAAGCTTCATGAAAAAGGAAACGAGTTCGGCCATCTTTAAGTAAGTCAACGTAAGAAGTGCTTTTGTAAACGGGCTCTTATGTACAGTCCGTTCCCGGTGACAGTTTCTTTACTTCTGTATCAGTGTGTCGATGGATGACTGTTTAATGCTTGTCCGTATAAACACAGCAGGATAGTAATCTGTTCACTCGAAGGTAAACATAAATGTCAGATGGAATACGCGGTAGCCTTTGTGGTTTCATCCGTAAATATTGACCAAATAGTTGAGAGTCCTAGCTCTGAGAGAGAGAGAGAGAGAGAGAGAGAGAGAGAGAGAGAGATTGTGATAATTTTTTTACTGTAGTTCATATTTTATAAGTTGGGAGCACATTGACATCAGGGGACTCGTACATCATCTGTTTTTCGTTTTTGTTGTTCATTTTCTAAACGAGAAATACCTCTATGTTTATTTTATGCATTAAGTAAATTTTTTGTATTATGTTTTCTCAAGGGATGATTTAGTTTTGGCTACTAGCAAACATTCATCACTTTCCATGTAGTACTTTGTATTCTAAATATTCCATTTATAATGGATTATGTTTAACGAAATGGTGGCACCACTCCATTCTGTACACCATCGTTATTTTCCCCATTCGCGTGCAGGACGGAAGCGCCTCTTATTCTACGAATGTAATGTCACATCCTGTTGCCACAGTGTAACACTCAGTTCTGAGGATTATTATTCTGGGGGTTTTTTCCGAGTGGTCTTTCCGCTTGTGTTGCTCTCCAGGTAAATAGCTGTCATAAACTCCTCCCGTGTATTGTACGAAGGCGATGGTTTATCCTAGGCCTTCCCTCGTTCTGATTACCTCCTCGCGTCGTTTCGAAGTCGATATTTCATCCAGGCGTAGGTAGAATGGAACCTGTCCCACGAGAGGCAATGGAAGTGATCTGTGGAAATTGAAAAATTGAAGTCTATACAGGAGAAGAGGCCATAGACACGTGCTTATATTAGTAACCTTGACTTTTTATTTTTGGTGGGGGGAGGGCCTGAGTGGGATGGACGCTTTGGAAATCACGACATAAGGATCATGAAATACAGCAGGGGAGGAAAAAAGTAGGGCAGGCCCTCTCGCTATATTCTTAGCATAACTTTGTAAAAATGTTTGTTCAGGTTCAGTGAATAGAGGAATTGTCACTATTATTATCAGTAGCAGTAGTAGAGGTGGTAATATCGATATTATTGATGCTACATTGTGTGCGTTTTTATCATCTCTAGAAATATCACGGTAAATCCAGAAGCCCACCCACACGCTCACTCTCACTCTGGAAATTAAAGGGAGAAGGAGCATAGCCAGCTGGTTGACGCCTTGTGACAGAGAGAGAGAGAGAGAGAGAGTCCCGCCGAAGAGAAAAATATAGGGGTAGACCCATTTGTTGTTTCGGTACTGCTGAAAGAAAACAGTTTTGTTACAATACTTCCCCTGCTAGTAGTGTCCATGAGTTCTTTTAGGAAGCAGAATGTAAGTTATGCAATAGGTGGTTGTGTAAATTAAATCCCCAGTTTACTGTGGAAATCCGCTTTCGTGGAATGTTCCTGGTTCCCTGATGCATAATAAATCCCTCTTTTCCGTTTTCTGTCTGTTTCTTCTTCAACAGTTTTGGGTTGAGTATGCATACATGTTTGGTTCTCATTCCCGTGTCATTTGAAGCAAGAATTTATTTTGGCAGTGAAGCAGTCCATGGTATGCCCTGCTTTTTAGAGGCAACACAGGCGAATGGTAAACACCCTTCTGTAACGAAGCTGGGGGTCTCAACGTTGCGTCATCCGTTCATCTTTTCCATTGCGTCATTTTGAATTTCCGTTCCATCCAATTGGTTTCCTGGTTTGCCTGCCGGGTGGTATGCCCCTTTCTCTTTATATTATGGCGATCGTCGTCAGACGTGTAGACTGCATCGTCACAGTATTTCCTTTGAAATGATAAGAAAATGCTCGTCGTAACCAACATCAACATTAGGAATATTACGACGATCGCTTAAACAGGAAAACAAACATGATTAGATTGAACGATAATATAAAGAGAAAGTTTGAGTAATGTTATTTCGTGTAACACCAAGATTGTCTGTTAACTTATGTACCAGAGATATTTTAGGAAACAGAGCCTTGTGAGTCATTGAGGACTTTAGAATCTGGGAATTCAGAAATGTGTCGTCTTTCTTAATGTTTTTTTTTTTTGTCAGTGTATCCTTCCAGACACACACGTATGTGTGTATGTATGTATATATATATATATATATATATATATATATATATATATATATATATATATATATGTCTGTGTATGTATGTATGTATATATGTATGTACGTATGTATGTATATACTCCTATGTGTATGTATGTATATATACTGTATATATATATATATATATATATATATATATATATATATATATATATATATATATATATATATATATATATATATATATATATAATGAGCTCCTCGTACTAAACAGTTTTACGAAAACAGCTTACACAAGAAACTAATATGGGGTCACAGGTAACAATAAAACATGTCAAGAAGCTACTTAAGTATGTAAAAAGAACATTTTTCAAAACAAAAACATACTCAGTGGAAATATGCAGTTACTACAAGTCACAGTATAAAATTATCTGCTTGTAAAATATATAACATTGTTTTACTTTTGAGTCATGAAGAATAAAGCTTTCCAACAATTTGTCCATCTTACAAAGACCATCGCTCAAGTTCATGTTACTAAAAAAACTAAAGAGGCATCCTTCAACTAGCAATCTATCATGCACTGAAGAACTTCTAAAAACTACTCTAGCTGAATTCCAGTGTTAGGGTGTTCAAAGTCTCTTACGTGACAAAGATGGCACTTGAGCTGTTTGCAACCCGTACAGTATATTTATGCTGCGTGATTCTCTTAATTCCTTACCAGATTTTCCAATATATGGTAAATTACAAGTTGAGCAATTAATTTGTGCACCTCTCCGGTTGGTAATACTGGTTTATTGCAAAACAATGAATTCTTGACAGAAGTATTACTAAAAACATTTATTTCCAGACATTTCAGGCTACGTAAGAGTACAGTCGATGAAAATTCACAACGGTATGGCAAAACTAAAATATTTTCAATGTCAAAAATACTTGACCTCTCATGACTATAAAATGCTTTTTTGGCACATTGGAGGCAACTGTCAATTAAATTTAGTGGGTAACATAATTATCCTGTCACGTAAGAGACTTTGAACGCCCTATGGACTGGAATTCAGCCAGAATAGTTTTTAAAGGTTCTTCAATGCATGATAGATCGTTAGTTGTAGAATGCCTTAGTTTTTTAGTAACATGAACTTGAGCGATGGTCTTTGTAAGATGGACGAATTGTTGAAAAGCTTTATTCTTAATGACTCAAAAGTAAAACAATGTTAGATATTTTACAAACAGATAATTTTGTACTCTGATTTGTAGTAATTGCGTATTTCCACTGAGTATGTTTTTGTTTTGAAAAATGTTTTTTTTTTTCATACTTACGTAGCTTGTTGACTTATTTTATTGTTATTTGTGACCCTATATTGCTTTCTTGTGTAAGTTGTTTTCTTAAAACTATTTAGTACCCTGAAGATGACTTTGGAATAAAAGTTGAAAGTCTGGTACCTCCTTTTATTTTCACGTGAGGATCTCTTATATACTTTATCCTCAGGACCATTGTGGAAATACAATTATAAATATAATATATATATATATATATATATATATATATATATATATATATATATATATATATATATGTATGTATAATGAACATTTATTTATGTATCTGTGCGTTTGTGCATGGATTCATTTCTGAGTGGAAAGGGACCGAGTGAAAAGCAAAGGTAAACAGTATAATGATGGGCAGTGCAGTTTCCCCAGGTAGGGATGAGTTACGCTTGTCGCAATGGGTAACTTGTCTCGTAAATAAAAGACGAAATTTATGCTGGGTGTGCTACCCTTTTACCTGTGTGGAAGAGACGGTTGAAAGGAGTCATTTGTAAGCGAGTTGATTCGTGGAGTCTCTCCAGGAGAATGACTGCGTACCTCTCATGGTTACCCGACAACCTTGAAAAGCACACGTGTATTTATGCTTGTGTTACATACTCACACACACACACACACACACACGTACAGTAATGTCTGTCTGTCTGTCTGTCTGTCCCTGTCTGTGACGTCATCCCCTATACATTAACGAACCGGTTTTTTCCCGAAAAGAACATTTTCCACTGCGCAGTCTGCTTCCTGCGTGATTTTCTTATATTTTGAAGTGTGAGTTAAATTTTCCATTTAGATTAATCTGAATTTTATTTCACCAGAATTCTCTTAATACTTACCGACATGTCTTTCGTTCAAGCATTGCCACAATTGCCATCTTTGTTTTTGGTTCTCGTTATTGTTTCTTATCTTTATTGTTGCGTCTCTGCTCTTTTACTGTCCCTGCGGCCTCGCCTGCTCGAAAATCCCCGGGTTTGGTTGCCCTCTCTTGTTGTGTATAGGAGTGGCTCAGCTGCTTTTAGGTATTGATCATTCTAGGTGTGTGTGTGTGTGTGTGTGTGTGTTGTCGACCGCTGAGTAGGCCTCGACTTGCAACATTTTCGGTCTCCTCTTGTTGGGGAGATGATGATGATGATGATACTTCCATAATAAGATATCCTATGCATTTTTTGGTGTGAGGTGAGATGGATACGTTTCGTTTGTAATTTCGTGTTTCTTATGCTTATCGAAAGTCGAAATCGTGGGCATAGCGTTTACAGGACACTATAGCACACACGCACACTTACATATTCTTGAGCGCAAAGAATACGTATTTCTCCTGCACAGGTTTTTTCATTATTGGACCGTATTTTAATTGCAACCTTCCGTTTCTTGGCTATAGGATATGACCGTTTCCTAGCTGCAGGATATGGCCGTTTCCTAGCTACAGGATATGGCCGTTTCTTAGCCGTAGGGTGTGGTTTTTACCTCTCTCCCTCCTCCTATCCCCCCCCACATGATAAAAGGGCGATGGTGTTATACACCAGCGGAGTCAGGCATTCCATGTGGCTCATTCAAGCATCTTTTAATTAGAAGACTATATATATATATATATATATATATATATATATATATATATATATATATATATATATATATATATATATATATATATATATATATATATATATATATATATATATATATATATATATAAATCTTTGTTCTATGCCCCCCAGAATGAATCTTAGAACGTGTTTCTTAATGCAAGTCTCTATAAAGAGGCTGTCAAGAATATCCTGGACTAGGTGCTCAATCTCTGGTACGTCACTTCTCATAACGTACAAGTACAGTCTCCCATTACCTATCTTCCATTACCAACCGCAAGTATCAGCGTCCACGCCGCGTGCCCCCAAATCTCTCTCTCTCTCTCTCTCTCTCTCTCTCTCTCTCTCTCTCTCTCTCTCTCTCTCTCTGTATTAGATTACAAGTAAGAAGAGTGCGTTAAAGAGGGAAAAGATGCAATGGAGTAAAGAGGTAGATTTCAGTAATGCATTGAAATAAAAGAATAAAAAAAACTGATAAAAAGGAACGACAAATGTAACGAAGTAACTGGATAAAAGACAGAAATAAATGGATTGTAGAAAGAAGACTACTGTTCAACTTTGTTGCTTAGTTCTGTTACTCGTCTTACAGTGATGCCTTTGTTCAGCCTCACCACTCTTCTTGTACCCTTCCCCACATACAGAGATTTTTATCCAGTGCAGTGTAGCCCAAGGACACTTGTTACTTATAGCAGGAAGGTTGATGTGGTGGTCCAGTAGGAGGAAAAGAATGTTTCAAATTGTAGAGGGCCTCCCCCTCCCCTCTTTATTGGTAGTTTTTGTCTTTGTATATTTCTCCACTTAAGAGGATCCCTTCTATAGGCACTGAGATGGAAAATTAATTTTCTTGGGTTGTTTGGCACCGACAATTTTTCTTAAAATTCATTACATGGTTTTCTCTACGTCGTATAGTAGGACAGTTTGGTTCTTGTATTTGGCAAAATCCGGCTGTCGTGGGGGGAAACTGACCAAATTTTATATTTATATATTTTTTCAGTAACACCTAGTAATTTAGAAAGGCTCATCTGACGTTTATGTTGGCGAGGTGTGAGGTTTCTGTTAAGGAAAGACGCGAATAAAACAGCATTTCTTTCAGAAGTATCCCAGAGGAACGTCATTGCTGTTACTGCGGATTTTGACTCTGCAGACGACGTGAAGATACATTTGTGGATTGGTAATGAGTTTTATTATGCTTCGCCTCCTACCTCTTCTCCTCGCTTTTCTTTGCCTTACTCGTGTTATTATTTTGCACATTGTCATTCATCTTTACATAATGATGCTGTGGATACTTCAGGGTCTGTGTGATGACGTTAGCTCTCATTATGTGGCCTTGAAATATTCATTTACATTTAAAGAGACATTTTTGTCTCGAACACCAAATCTTTGTTAATGTACATCATCTGTGAAGGATATTGGAATGCATCTCTAAAGGGAAGAGAGGTTCATTGGATTTTCCAAACAAATGCTTTGTTTTTGACAAAAAAAAAAAAAATCAAGTTACGTCTTACTGCTGTGCAATTATATCAAGTGTCCGAAGGTGGAAATTAGATACAATTTCATTTAGTTGAGGAAAAAAAGCTTCGTAATATTTTACGAAATTCATATTGATCTGCGTATAACTTAAGAAAACATGCTTCTGTCATTACATGATTGTTGAGGTTGTTTGATTAAGTTTATCCCACTTAGCGTAATTATTTTTACGGTATTTTTAAAAAATTTTTTGAAATTGAATATGTTATAAGCATATTTTTAACCTTTATACGCCGGCCACTTAGACTTCCCCATAGCTACCGGATTTAAAAAAAAAATTAGCGAGCTTTATTGATGAATTAGATAACACGTCTCCCAAAGTCTCATTCCCGAAAATGTCGGTTTGATTGATAGGCTGTTGACGTCTCCCATCACAGACCGGGCTGTCGTCTCTTGGGACCTGTTCATATGGAGAGAGAGAGAGAGAGAGAGAGAGAGAGAGAGAGAGAGAGAGAGAGATGGATGGTGGGGGGAAACAACCAGCTCGCTCTCCATCATCGTAAATATTTGTGTTAAGGAAAGAGGTATGAAGTAAAAGATGATAATAATAATAATAATAATAATAATAATAATAATAATAATAATAATAATAATAATAATAATAATAATAACAACATCTGAACAGTCATTTTTGTTACATATCTTTTCACACAAGTGTTTCCTCCCTGGAGACATTACGGTAGTTTGGTTATCATACATAATTATTGATGCTAATACATCATCAGTTATGATAATAATACTGTTACTAATTTTCTTGCTCTTGTGGCTGCTTCCTATTTTGACTTACTGTGTTTTTTCCGGTAGAATGCTAAATATTCTGTTGATGTTGATTTTTGAGTTGAATGCTAAATAAGTTTTTTCAGTTAAATGCTGAATAGGCTGTTTGAAGTTGCTTTTTTAGCATTCGCTTTTTCAGTTGAACGTTAAATATTCTGGTAGTTATTTTTTGGGTTGTGCGCTAAATAGTTTCTTAGTTATTTTGGTGGCTGAATGCTAAATAGTGTTGTTAGTTATTTTTTGGGTTGTATTCAGTGGTTTGTTATGTTAAGGTTTTTTTTTTTTGGGTTGAAAGCTAAATAGTCTGTTATGTTAAGTTTTTTTTTTTTTTGTTAAATGCTAAATAGTCTATTAGTCATTTTATGGGTGAAATGCTAAATAGTATGTTAGTAATTTTTTGGGACGAATGCTAGAAGTCTGTTAGTTATTTTTTGGTGTGAATGTTAAATAAACTGTTAGTTATTTTTTGGGCTGAATGCTAAATAGTCTGTTAGTAATTTTTTGGGATGAATGCTAAAAGTCTGTTAGTTAATTTTTGGTGTGAATGCTAAATAGTTTGTTAGTAATGTTTTGGATTGAATGCTAAAAGTCTGTTAGTTACGCTTTGGTTTGAATGCTTAATAGTCTTTTATGGTTTTTTTTTTAGGTTGAATGCTAAATAGTCTGTTAGTTATCTTTTGAATGCTAGATAATCTGTTAAATTTTTGGAGGTTGAATGACAATTGATATCATAAAGGTATTATTTTGTGTTGAATGCTAAGTATTCTTTTAAATGTACTATTTTGGGAGTTAATGCTGAATAGCCCGTTTAAAAGTACTTTTGGGTTGAATGCTACTTTGTTAAAAGTTTTCAGTTATATTTTAGGCTGAGTAGTAAATAGCCTGTTAAAGGTTATTTTATGTCTGAATACTGAAGCCTGTTAATGTTACAATTGCAACTTGAAACTTGGCTTTCATACATCTCTAGCTAAACCAGAAGAGACAATAATAGGCAAACATTCAGAACGCTGGTTATTTGCATGAGGACAATGGTACTCATTTTAGACGATGTTGTGTACGCTATTTTCCGTATCTTCCAATTTACACTCGGCATGGAAATATTTCAGTAGATACTCGTACGCCAAGTGCTGTAACACAAGCAGCCATACCCATTTCCACATTAGCAAAAGTAACTTGAGTGCCGCAGTCTGGTGCCAGTCGCAAAAGTGTCTGGTGATAACGGCGGTCGGAGACCATCACGGTGGAATTGCATTCAAATTTATATGTTGAATATAGATAAGAGGGTGTAGGTTTTACACACACACACACACACACACACACATACATATATATAGTATATTATATATATTTATATATAAATATATATATATATATATTCCCAAAAACAATATATATATATATATATGTATATATATATATATATATATATATATATATATATATATATATATATATATATATATATATTATATATGTTCCCAAAAACAGTATAAAACATATATATATATATATATATATATATATATATATATATATATATATATATATATATATATATATTATATATTATATATATATATATATATATATATATATATATATATATTCATATATATATGTGTGTGTACATTATATATATATACCTATATATATATATATATATATATATATATATATATATATATATATATATATATATAACTGTTTTTGTTAAAAAAAGTAACGAATCAGTACCCCCCCTCAACGTTTTCCATCCTAAACATTGAAATGGCTTCTTTATTGATCAAGAGCAACGGACATATCAGTTGTACACTGTACTCGTATTTTGCGAACACTTGGCCTCTGAATTATTATTTTTGTTTTTTCTTTCCTTGAAAATGTTGCTGTGGGGCTTTTAAAAAAAATGGCGCACTGGTTTCCCCGCTCTGCTCTTGTTTAATTTTAATTGTTCCAGCTGAAAGTTTTGTTTTTGTGATTCGGTTAGACTGTTTGTCAAGAAGTTGTTGAACATTAAATAAAAAAAGGTCATTTGTATTTCGGCACCCTTTTCAAGTTATGGAGTCTTGCTGTTATTTATGAGTCCTTACAGTGGATTTAGCCAACGGTTTGTACAGTATCCGGGATATTTTTTTTTATCTCCTTAGCAGAGCTTTTGGCATCAAGCTTCTTATATGAGCACCAGCATCACCATGTTTATCAAAATTTCTCATCCTGTGTCATCATAGATACACAAGGGGCTTTGGAACTCTCGCCAGTACTTTCAAGTCAGCGTGACAGAAAGGAAAAGGTGGCTGACATTCTCTGCTTATGCCAAAGTTTTGTCATCAGGTTTTTGTTTTCTTCATTCGCAATTTCCCGGAGACATAACAGTTACCTAAACAATCATGTGACCTTGGCGCAAGCGAAACTTATGACTGGTCCAGAGACTGAGTCATTGTTAGGTCACGTAGTTTCATGTAACAAATATCTGTTTCTTTTCTTTTTTTTTATCCCATATTTTTTTAAAATCGCCACTTATCTCATCTTGCCTTTCATTTCGAAGGGAATATCTCTAGTTATTGTTTGTAACCTTACTTCTTCAGCGGAGGTGCAGTTTTTCATAATTAAATAATGTTAATACCTTTAGACCATTATTACATTGCACGATATACATTGAAATGTTTTCAGTTACTTTAATAATTTTTTCTTGTTTAAAGTACCATTTTCAGAATTATCGTGAATTGATTTTTTTGGTAAATAATGTATAAATGTTACAATTTATGTACTATATATATTTTTGTGTCGTTCCGTAATAACATCTTCGTAATCATGTACTGTATGCGCATCTATGAATATCTCAGTATATACCATCTTTGTCGGTAGAAAACTTCCACGGCAGAAAGAGGATAAAAGTGTGAAGCATTTTTCGAAATTCGCACCCAGTGTTTGCGTTATAGAATATAAAAATAGCTTATGGTACTTGATCCCTGTTTATAACCCTTGCTCTCTTGGGTACATTGTTTGTGCTGGGTCTTTGTTATGAAGCCATAGTCCTTCATATCCGCATTGTTCGTGCTGGCTACGTATTATGAGGGCTTTTACCCTGCTTATCCAGAAGGACGAGTATCCTGCACGGTGTTTGCATTGCATTTCGTGAGGGACTCGCGCTTGCATATCCTAGTGTCCTGCTGTGGCTCTCGTGTTGAGTCTTGCCTTGTACGTCAGAAAGTAAGCTTGCCTTACACACCCCGAAGGACTTTCAATTGCATTTCAGGTGGACTCTTACCTGTTTACCTGTGTATCGTAGGGTCCTTGCCCAGCATATCCATATCCGTGCTGATTTCTTGATAGGATAGGGTCCTTGCATGCATATCCAGAAGAGCCGTTGCCTTGCGTGCCTGGAAACTCTTCCTTCACAAGGAGAAGGGCGCTAGTCTTTGCTAGGAATATCCAGAACTCCTTCCGCAACCAAGAATACTTACAAGGACTTACATCTTTGCTTGGTATTCCCAGACGGACTCTTTTACCCTGCTTATTGGAAAGACTAAATAGAGGGAAAAACCTCTCACCCGTTGCTTACAATAGCCTGATTGGAGGGTAATGGAGGTAAGGATGATGATTGCGAAATGGCGATGGTGGGCGAGAAAAGCAGGATAAGGATGATCTTATTTTGGATGTTTTGACTTATGAATGTGATTCAACAGTAGCGATGTCAGCCATTCTTGATAAATGGTGATGTACTGATGATGGTGATGGTGGAGATGGTAAGAATGCGTCTTTTTGATCGATTACAAGATCGGGATTATACGGTAACATTTGGTGATTATACAGCGATGGCTACGTTGACTTGATCATCAGCTTGATCATATAATGAAGCGAGATGATGATGATCATCATCATGATTACGTAATGAGGTTATTCATGTATATTGTAGTGTTGGTGACGATGATGATGATGATGATGTTGGCAGCAACCAAATACCACTGGGTATCAATGTCACTCTTGTTGCTCACTTTCTATATCGGCTTAAAGAGGCATGTTACCCGAACCGGACAAACAGATCCGGTTGGGTTGAGAGATGAACGAGGGGGAGGTGGGAGGGGAAGGGGAAGGGGGATGTACGATTGGAAGGGGAATGGGCTGAGTGTTGAGGATATTTTGAAGGATGCCTGGGTAGGCCGGGTAGGGATACGGGAGAAGGCAGGGAGGGGTACTGTTGAATAAGGGATAGGTTACGCACCTCATGAAATAATGATGACGAAGCTTTTTGGGTAATGGCGTTCAAGTGTATTTTTTTAAGCCTTTTAGGGAGCGGAAAGGGATTTTAGGCAGAGGAGTCCTACTGGTGGAGGACACGTAGGAGTCTAAGCCCTCGTGCGTTCGTTCGCTAGAGCAGGTGGTGTTAAGTTACGCAGTTGAGTGAGCGATCGTTGGTTGAACGTCGGCTCGTGTGTGGATTTTGACTTGCAGCTTTGGACCTGCCTGACGCGAGGGCCAAGTTAAATCCACTGTCGCCGTGATTTTGAGACTCGGTCGCCTGATCTTGTAAAGGACTACTTCCATTTCACGGTAAAGATGGGAAAATGTAGGCTAAGGCGATCGATCTGTGATTGCGTGCTTATGGTTTTTGGCAATTCCGTCCTAGTACTCTATTAGTATTTTATTTTTTTAATGACCGGGATATCTGGTTGGTGAGTTCCCCATATATGGATTGATGTGCGGTAAACAGTACGAAACGACGACGAGAAATTGAAATGTGATGTTTTGAGTAACTTTGCAACTTTCGCCCCATTGATTTATGGTTCTGTGGAGATGTTAGCATCGCATACAAACGTCGGTATTATTCTGTTGCATGATTAAGTGCATATATTTAAATATATTAATTTACTGTACTTTCACCCCCCGTGAGCGGATGATTGCTATTTCCACTCCCTTCCTCTGGATATCGTCTAACGCTGGTACTCCTGTGGGTCGACTGGTAAGCGGTAGGTGTTATTGGTAGCATTCTTGCCTACCATGCTTATATATATATATATATATATATATATATATATATATATATATATATATATATATATATATATATATATATTGTGTGTATGGATGTATGTATACTGCACGGTATACACACACATATACATACACGCTTTCTGTTTGTATGTGTCTGTCTGTATACATCAAGTCAGTGCTGTTCTATATGTTTAGAGAATATCATATACACTGATTTCGTGCTTATGAAAATGCCCTGTTATAATTACGAAGGATTCGTTGCTTCTTCCTTGTGCAATTGCTCGCGCACACGTATGCGCACCTAGAGAGAGAGGGAAAAAAGAAAGAGGTTGGATTCACATAATCAAAGCAGTCAAATAAGTGTATTTTTAAAATGACGTTTTATTTAAATCAAGTATTTGTTTCATGAGGACAATATACGAATGTATCATTTGAAAGGTGATCGTAGTTTAGGAACATTCGGGGTGTGAAGAGGCGTTAGTTCTAAAAGGCTGAGGGTTGCCAGAAAAAGGAGGAGGAGGGAGGGAGGGAGGAAGGAAGGAAGGAGAGGAGGAGGAGGAGGAAGGGGGAGCAAGTGAGAAGTTGAGAAAGGTCTCTCCTCACATAGGTGCCACTTTTGAAATCAATCATAAATGGTCCTAGTTTGCTCCTGGGCTTCACTCTGGGCGCCTTGGTGCCGTTTGCATTCAAGTGTCAATTACTTCTCTCTCTCTCTCTCTCTCTCTCTCTCTCTCTCTCTTCTCTTCACCTTAACGGGAAAGGAAGGAAGGAACTGGGATCATCGACCCTCTCTCGATCAGACACATACCGGCTAAAGACGTTTCGTAACTGGTGAAATATAGTCTCTCGCATAACAACAAATGCCTGACCTTATTTTTGTCCTGACCAGGATCCGTTGTTGCGTCATCGTGAGTCATCACGGGAGAAGCTCACCAATGGGCGAAGTTGTCTGAGTGGCAGCAGAGTTGTTGATGAAATGGTTATAAATATTTTGGGAGGGTAATTATTGAAGGAAAATGTTTGTATGTGGATTCTCTCTCTCTCTCTCTCTCTCTCTCTCTCTCTCTCTCTCTCTCTCTCTCTCTCTCTCTCTGACCTTGTGCCCTAAAATCCAGTATGCCTCTGTTGGTTCAAGCTGTGAATTATGTATCTAGGTGTTAGTTGATTGTTGTGGGTCATAGGTAGAGGGAACAGTCAGTAAAATGCGCACCATTAAAACGGGTGGGTGTCGACGGGTTAATCTCTCTCTCTCTCTCTCTCTCTCTCTCTCTCTCTCTCTCTCTCTCTCTCTCTCTCTTTCAGCTTCGTGCTGTGGAATATTAAGTAGGAACAGATTGTAGTCTGCGTCCTTGCTTCAGAATCACATTATAAAGCTATAATCCACTCATTCCCAGTTGTTTGATGTATTAGTTAGCAATTGAACGACCGATTTTTTTTTTTTAAATGAACTCCATCCAGTGAATTTAACCCAGGGTTATTTGCCAGTGTCAGCCTCCCCGGAGAGAATGCATGCTAGACAACCCTTTTGGGTTAATCCGTTTCTTCTTTACACAGGATTTTATTTCGGTGTATTACCTCTTAGTTTGGAGGGATTTTGCATTCTGCGAGAAAAGTTAAAATGAATTTTTAGTGTTGTTAATTGATCCTTTGAATTGAATGTTAGAAGGCGCGAATTTAGCTTTCTTTAGAATATGGTCGCTGTGTTTCTTGTAGGTGTTTTTTCTGTTTTACATCAGACCTGTTGTTAACGGTACACACACACATTTACATAATTCTGTATGTGTGTATCTTCTCTTTCCTTTTGGCGAGGAAGCAATTGGTAGAAGGTTATGAATGAAAAAGAATTGCGTTTTGTAGAATGTTAGAGTTTAGCAAAGGTGATTGATGGTTGTAATGTATAGTTACAATCCTTAGTATTGAAATACAGTAGTCTTGACACATCTGTTATAAGAATTTGTAGGATTCGTCCGTCCATTTACGAATTTAGGTCTTCGTATTACTTAAATTTCATTCACGTTAGTAGAACCTCACAAGAAGAAGAAGAAGAAGAAGCTCGCATTAGTTACAGGTAGAAAAGGTCTCACAGTCCCTTTCGAGTTGTGAGAGAGTACACACGGGAGGTCAAATGTCGGCAGTCCAAGGTTTGCTAGTCGCGTGATGAGAAACGAAAAGTCGCTCTTTCCCTGTTGGGTGTTTTTGTATCTGAGATAGAAATATGTCATTACCTGTGCCAGAGTTTTACGCCTCTTAACCTTTTGGGGGAGATTTGGGGTCTGCTAATTAGTTTGTACGAATTTGGTTATTTACTACGTTTTATGGCTTGTTCATGAGGACTTTTGCTCTACTGTTTCACAAAAACATAATACATTGTCCAGCAAAAAGGATGATAGATACTAAAATGATTTTTGGTTACGAAGCGAATGTAAAGGGCATAGCTTTCCAATTCAAGTTCTGCCTTTTTGAATAGAGTATAAATGAAATTCCGTTTTCAAGACGTCCATGTTCTAGAAGTCTGGGGTAGAAATGTTTAAATTAAAGCCGTTTGATGGCAGTTGGAATTTTTTTATATGTTGAATTTGTTTACACGCAGATTCCATTGTGAAATCTTAGATTTTGAGAGGACTTGGAACTCTCACATATATGATGTTGTTAATTACATATATTAGCATTCCAAACTCTCAGCTGTAGAGTTTTAAAAAGAATCGCCAGAAACCGTTTGGTAGAAATATTTAGAATTGAACCGAAGGATTTTTGTTAAATGTATAATCTTATTTCTGTTGTCTAACCATTATATCGAAAGGGTTTGGTCAAGATCATAATTACCACTCTTAGAAAAGGAAATTTGCATCAGAGATTAGAAATTGCGGATGTTCCTGACATCCAGATAGGAAAACACTATTCCTGTAGTTGTCAAACAAAATATATGAAATATATAACATGACTAACGTCAAGTTTGTAGGTATAAAAAAGGTTTTGCAGACAGTTCTCAGTTTTCTGACAGCCTTTGATGATATATGTTCGTAGTCCTGTGAAAAAATTTTGGAATCCAAGGGTACAACACGTGCCGTAAAATAATCCGGATCCTTAAGTACATTGTTACTTATGCAGAATGGATCGTAGAGCGAAAGCAGGATGCGAAATCAACTATTTATAATCAGTGTGTGTGTGTGTGTGTGTGTGTGTGTGTGTGTGTGTGTGTGTGTGTGTGTGTGTGTGTGTGTCTGTGTGTGATTGGCCGAGGGTAGGGGGCCAGAGGGTGGTGCTGTTGGTTTGGGAAATAAAATCAACAAGCGTAGCATCGTCTTGATATATTTTGAGGATGCTTCCTAATTGAAACTGAATTTATGACTTCATCGTAAATTTCTTTTACCAACGTTCTTTTTATATTTTATCGCCAAATTATATATTTTTTCCATGAAATCCAAGATTTCAGGTTTTGCCGTTTTGTTACAATGTTTGATTTTAATTTCCTGATAACATTATCGTCCAAATTAGAATTAAGGTTGCAACCATTTTGCAACGGGTTTCTTTCCCGTTATGCTCCTTCTCAAATGTATATCCTGCAAAAGCATTATATTGTAAAACTTTAGATTCTGGTAACGTAATTAGAACACTCATTTTACCTTTATCAGGATCTTCCTTTAACAGGTTCTTAGGTCAGCGTAAATGAGGTCATGGTTTAAACATGTAAATAACCCCTTTTCATTTCCTCATCTGCAGGTAAGGAAAAGGTCACACCTGTTCAGCATGGAAAAGTCCTCACCTACCTGAAGGTCAGGTAAGTAATTAAGGAAAGGACCTGAAGTGCGATTAGAGGCGATTCCGTGAAACAACTGGTTCCGCGACTGCAAGGAAAGTGTCTGGTTAGTTAGTTGGTTAGTTAGTTCTAACGGTGTGCGAAGTGATCACGAGAAAACGTTGTGTCTAAGTAACATTTTGGAATGTTTTCTGGGGGGGAGATCTACTATTGGTCATTGCCACTGAAACATTTATTTGAAAGCTGCTTGTAACTCGCATATTTTTGGGGAGATGCGTAGTTTATACTTGTCACAAGAGAGAGTAAATCACAAAATACCTTACCATATGCCTCTCGAAATTGTTGTAATGTAAAACTCCTTCGTAAAGAAACGTTTTCGAGTGGTCTAAGTTGCTTTTGACTCAAGTGTCATTAGTATTTTAGCCACAGAACATGCTTGTAGTAGCTATTATACCATACGATGGCCTGAAAGTAACAAGCTACTTTGTTATTTTTAGAGCGAGATGTTTAATTCGATAAAAAAATCCTTGTATAAACGTTTGCCTCCCAGAAATAAAACTCGAACTTCGTGTGCATTTGTGCCGCTTTCAGCCTGAGTGGTGTGGCCGGAGGCATTTGCCGAGGAGTCGAGTAACCGTCTCAGGACACAGGTAGATTCCGAACTGGGCTGCTACGCTGAAGGGAAACAGGTTCAGCAGACGGGGAAAGTCATGTCGTTAGGTGGAGGGATTCCTTTCGGGAAAGGCCTCTGTCCCCTCCCCCCTCCCCCATTCCATCCCTGTTCCCGGGAGGTAGCCGTGGTCCTGCCATCAGGCTTTAGGATATTGATCGTGCAAAGTTCGTTGTCAGGATCCCTTGTTTTAGAAGTTCTGATGTTAATCTCTCTCTCTCTCTCTCTCTCTTTCTCTTCCACATTGGTGTTTTTGTCGCCATTAATATGGTTATTATTATTTTGAAATCAAATGTATTTTATTGTTGCTATTATTATGCCCAACTTTTTCCAGCCTTTACCTTGAACAACTTTAGGAGC
>NC_089783.1:31561624-31791624 GCF_040412425.1 Macrobrachium rosenbergii | reverse complement strand
TATATATATATATATATTGGCTAAATATTTAACAAATTTTTTACTTTATAATCTTCTTTATCATTATTCTTAATGGTATTCATTTTAAGATTTTTTTGGTAGAAAACATTTCATCTTATTTCATCAACATTTTTGTAAATATTTTCCACTATCTCCAACCATATCTTGAAACTTGTCAAAACGTTAGCTTTCTTAGATGCCCAGAAAGTACCTTTTCTGTTATCCATAGTAATTTTATGAATTTATACTCCTTACATATGCCCTTCATACATATGCACCATCTGCATCTTGGTCAGGCTGCCATTAGGCTAGCCCGTCGCTGTATTAACTAGCATCTCGCATGTAATTTCCATTCTTCAACTGTTTCTGCCATTGATAGGATTCAAAGGGAAGTGAAGTTCACATAGGACTACAGGAAAAATAGAATGTCGTCGTTTTTTTTTTTTTTTTTTTTTTTTAAAGGTGATTTGTTCACATTGGGAGGACGGCGGATGATAGGTAGATAGACTGTTAGAAGGTGTCCATAATTAAGAAGTGTTGGAAGGAAATTGGAGAGAGTTGAGTGGCGTCTGTATTTTTGTAGGGGTGATGGATGTACAACTAATATAGATACGTGAAATTGCATATATTGGATATTGGGAAGTTTTTTAATGTAATGTCTTGCATGACAACATTCAGCTGCAACAATAGATTGTCAGTGACTACTGCATTGTCCTTCTTTGAAGCCACCCCTGATGTGAAACGGCTTCTCTCTCTCTCTCTCTTTCTCTCTCTGTTGTGTACTCGTTCTTCGGTACCAACTGTGACCTTCATTCCGACGCATTGCGGTGTTTTTGCGAGAACGCCACCAGCCACCGTAACCTTACGTGCAGAGAGAGAGACTTCATTTTTGTCCATTATTCGAAGTTTTTCACACTTCTAACACTCCTATTCTTTTCCTTCATTCCTAAAACTCCCCTTCTCCTTCTCCTTCGTTTTATATTTGGTGTTAAATGAGTGCTGAATTTCACATATATCACCGGTTCGGAGTTAGTGGATGTTGGAAGTAAATCGTGTGAGTTGTAGGATCTGTTTATCGATTTTCTTGATTAGCTATCTATCTCTCTTTATACACACATACACATACATATATATATATATATATATATATATATATATATATATATATAAATTTAAATATACAGTATATATACAGTATAATATATATATATATATATATTATATATATATATATATATATATATATATATATATATATATATATATATATATATATATATATATATATATATATATATATATATATATATATATATATATATATAATTCATGAAATATTCACTCTATATTCTTGACATAACTTCCACATGTTTGTAAGGATAAGGTCACAAGACTTTATAAATGGAACAATTGTTTCGATATTCGTAAAGTGCCTCGAGCTTGAGTCCTTAGGTAATACGACTACTAAGAAGTTATAGGATTGATAAGTGGAAGTTTCTTAGTGTGTAGTTTTATTTAGGATTTTTACAGAAGCAATATCGGAAGGCAGTTTTTACGTTGCGGGAAAAAGGAAGCAGTCATAAATTTTGACTCTCTCTCTCTCTCTCTCTCTCTCTCTCTCTCTCTCTCTCTCTCTCTCTCTCTCTCTCTCTCTCTCTCTCTTTCAAGTTCAGTGCCGGACTTAACTAGTAATGACCACAATAAAACCAGAAATATGAGGATTTGTCCACGATGTGCTTTCAGAGTTTCGAGACATCTCGACTCCTTTTGAAAGTTGTCCAGTGTGAAGAGGAGACGAGATGTCTGGGAATATTTCGTCACTATAGCTTACAAAAACTGACCATTTCTTTTTCCTTACAAATTCAGTTTTGCTTAGTTTTGGAATTTCATGCTTGTGCAATTTCATTACTGTTTAATGGATTTTTCCATCGACAGATTTATATTTAGCTTCTTTGTGAAGGTCTTGTCTGATGTCGTCTGCAGGAAATTGATTCCATTGTTTACAAATCAGAGATCGACACCTGCATGTTATCTATTCATTTCGGTTTGCTATTTTCTCAGTTCAGAATGTGGGCCATGAAGTATTCATCTGGTGTTGGCTGCTGTGGACGATACTGAAAACAAAACCCCCCTTTGGCTGTCTTGCCCTGTCTAGTGGTATTCACTGATTATTTGTTTCGGTGGATGTTCTAAATTTTTTCTGAGTGAGGATGAGAGAGTGCATCGTGGATTCTCCCTAGAGGAACTAACGCCGGTTAGAAATCTCGGAGTGTCCGGGACTTTTCCCCGGTGCTACGTACAACAGGTTTTCCCAGTCTGGTCAGATGTGGTTGAGGGTAGTACCCCATGACGAGAGGGGCAGGAGGAGAGCCTCTGTCGATCTGTGTTGCCGCATTATTTATTTGGACTGTGTTGCACGTTCGTTGCTCGACTATGACGACGACGTCGAGTCTGTCATCTTGTCGCTTGCTAAGTTGCAAGGCATAAAAGATAGACACAAATGGGCCCTTGTCGAGATACAGAGGTCCTTGTCTTCTGGTATGTTGGGTTGAAGTCTGTAATCTCGTCTTAACGTTACGCCTGTGATATGGATAGTTTATAAGGTACGAAAGTGTGACATCATTATATTCTGATTTATTATTATTATTATTTTTAAGAAGAATAACTGTCTAGGGCAAAATCACTTCACGTTGAAAAACTTTCAAAATGTGTACGTTGGATAGGTCTTCAATCATGATTTAAGAAAAAATGTCCATATTTACCTTTAACGATTCTCATATCAAGTACTTTATAGGTATTTCTTTTGTATGTTGGAGAATTTTGTTGTAAGGTATGATGAAAAATTCCCTCATGTATGTGAACAATGACTTGTTTTTAACTTAGAAATCTATAAGCATATATTCGTTTTTTCATTTACCTCTGTTGTGTTGCATAAAAAAGTTTATGCATGGTGTTAAACTCATGTAGATGGGCCCATAGGTGACCGTTAAATTTAACCGTTGCGCAAAATAGAGGAAATGCACAATTGGGTTAAAGTGGTCGTTGTACTTTATATTCTCTTCAGGGTCGTTGTGAAACGGCGTGTTTCTCTAGTTTCTCACTACTGAACTTTTTTTTTTTTTTTGCATAAAAGTAATCATCATCATCAATATTGTGAATCACTTGCATTATCGAATTAAATTTTTTTGCCCGTGTTAATTTTTTTTTCTCCGGATTGTGGACTTGAATGATTTTGGCGATGAAGAGCAAGGAAAATTCAAGAGGCTTTCCTATGTCACTGCGCACTTCCTTCAAGGACATACTTCTTCCGCGAGGACACAACGGGAAAAATGGCCGTTTTCCGATCTAGTGGAGACTTTTTTTTCTAGACTTATTTTAACTGATATACATAGATTAGTCAGTGTTTTCTTTTATTAATATACGCACTTTAGTCTTGTGACAGGATATGTCCAGCTGCCTGATATTTTGTTACTCAGTAAAAATCAAATCAGTTATATAAAAAAACTGACTTGATTTACCCAGGACAAGACATCAGTCAGAATATACGTATTGTAAGTGCGAATTGACACGAATGCTTAAGGAATTCAAAAAGAAAAACGAAATGATTCCCAGTTATTTTAATTGTTTTCCCAAGTATAGGCTGATTAGGTTGCGACCACCCCCTCTGTTCGATTTGGCTGAAGTCTTGATAGTGTTTTGTCATGCAATTCACTCATACTTTTGCATAATGCGATAGCCTGTCGTTTCTGCGTGTTCGTTAATTTAGAGAGAGAGAGAGAGAGAGAGAGAGAGAGAGAGAGAGAGAGAGAGAGAATGGATTTCCCTGTAACACAGTGCCAAGGTCATGGGCTGTCTTTACACACATTTTTGCATTACGTCACCAGTGCCACACACTGTTAGGGCGCCCCGTATCTTCCTTTTTCCTATGCCAGACTGGATCATTGTAGTCTTCTCTTCTTTCCTTCCTTCCCCTTTGTTTTCAAATATCCTGTCGTTCATTATTTTCTGTGTCTTCTTTCCTCCTCCTTCATTCTTCTTCATTCTCACTCTGTATTCTCCCCATTTCTTCCCTCTCTTTTATTCTCACTTCTCAACTCTGTCGTCGCCTTTATGTCCTTGTTTTATGTGCTCCATTCTTCCTCGCCCCCTTCTCTCTCTCCCTCCCCTTGTGCCCACCCTTTTTAGATTATATTGTATCTCTCATTCCCATTTGCCAAAGATACCTCGACAGATATTTTTATGTATGAGCGGAAATAGATATACCTTTCCTGGTAGCTGGGTGATCTAAGTACAGTAGTCTCTCACCCGTACCGTGGGTCGTGGACTCGAGTCTCACTACAGAACAAAAGGGGTTTATTTTTATTTCCAATCTGGATTCAAGGCTTTTAGTGAATATCGTATCCTAGAATTGTGAGTAAACAGGGAAATAAAAGAGGTTATTGTGGCAATGATTGGTACGTAACCTGATGGGTATAGTCTGTGTCCAGTGAGAAAACTCATCTATTGTCATTTTTCAGTGACCTTGTATTACCCTTCTCAGTTTGTTATTGTTTTATTTATTTTACTATATTTTTTTTTGTTTTGTTGACAAGGAATATGGTTGATAGTTGACTTTAGAGTCGATATATAAAAAATATATATACAGAGAGAGAGAGAGAGAGAGATAGGTGATACGATTATTTTTGTCTGCCTTTGTTGGTAGTTTCCTGAGCTCAGGTACTGAAGATGGACAGAATGTTTATGAGTCCGTTAGGTCATGAACACTGGATCATGAATTCAAGGTGAATGGGCTGTTCTGCTCTTGAACAATTGAGGGTTTACCGCACGTCATTGACGACAGTCTACCAGAAAGAGGTTACAGGAATGTCTTATGCGGTTAGGTAAGAAGTTTGACGGGTTTATCATTATGACTGAAGAGTGAAGGTAAACTTGTTGAAGAAAGATAGTGGAGTGATGGTAGAAGAGGAAGCTGTTGACTTTTGTCAGGCAGAACACAGAAGAAACATTACTAAATTCAGCAGTAGTTTGTGAATTTCTCACTCACGACAGAATGGTCATGTCAGAAGGAGTGGTGATACTTCGCTTTGCTTGCCAAGTGAGATGGAGCAGAAAGATCATTAACAGCAGCTGCACAGGATACATAACCGACTTTACAATGAAATCCGACTACTCTGATTGAGACCCCACAAGGTGTGAAGAAAAACACAGGAATAAAGATTTAGGGATTAAACCTATGCGAAAACACGTAGTGACCTGGATATAAATTAAAAAAAAACATGAAGGCTAAAATTTAATACCTAAAGACTTGAATATTCAGGTTGTCAACTTTCGCACCAAATAATTTAACATATTTATTATGTTAACGATATGAGATGTCAAACGATTCATATGTCTCCAAAAATTGTCAGGCCTTTATATTGGTTAAGAGGTTTCCATGATGACATATGGTGTGAGTATAATTGATATTCATCGAAAGAGTATTATCTGAACGGGTTTCGTTCCTCGATTTTTCACAATTTCATTAAAATCCATTCATCCATTACCGAGATAGTTTGTTGACTCAGACATGGAAAAGTTGCATCTCTCCCAGATTTGGTGGTGGTTTACCAACAAAGTTAATTGTACACAATCCAGTATGTCAAATCATAATCCAATATCTCACACAATTTTCGAAGGCACTTTTGGAATTGTATCCATATCATTGTTTATGCAATACCAACATCGCATTGGATAGGATCTAATACTCCCCATCTCTTAAAGATTCGAATGATTTTCCCCAAAAGTTAATATTTCTTGACAAGTAAATCCACTAGGTGTTGTCCAGATCTGCTCAGATGTAGATATCGAACCCACCATTTTTATTACTATTAGACGGTCTCGCTGATAGGGTTAGCCGATTATTAAAGTCCTGCATCAGTGATGCCAGATGTACGATAAAGTCAGGGTAACTACGGGAAATGCACGTCAGTTCTCAGTTTTATGAGAATGCCTCTCACGTGAGAAGTGTCTGACCGGTGCAAATGTTATTGAGGTACAGTGATCGGAGCGGTAATGCGTTATCATGCCGACCTTAGTATTTATATAGTATATTCCCTGGATAGGGTTTAGTGGACAGCCTTTCAGCTACCTGTATACGTAAAAGTCAACAGCACCCAAAACATAGCACTGAATCTGAAAAGAAGGAAGGAAAAAAATACTCTTTGATTTTGTTGAAGTGACGGAAAACTTACGCACCCGACATTATTGTAGCCAGTGAGCGGTGAGCTACGTGATCTTCCGCCAGTTGTGATTAGCTTTAGTGATATCGATTGTGGGGGATATTTGCCCCAAAAAATAAGTAAAAAACTATTGACAATAACCCTGCTGGAAAGGTAGTGGAGTCCATATATATATATATATATATATATATATATATATATATATATATATATATATATATATATATATATATATATATATATATATATATATATATATATATATATATATATATATATATATATATATATATATATATATATATATACATATATATATACATATATATACTCATTGGTAATTGGGCAGCTACTTGGAAATCTTAGCTTAATGATAAATAATATTGCCAAGACCAGGAAGAACATTCTTTATTGTTCGAGCTTTGAGGTATAAAACCTCATCATCAGGCTGAAAAAACCGACAAGGATGAGAATCAATAAAATTACAATAAAATGAATTGTCATAATAAATCTTCAGCAAAAATACTAACGAAATATATAAAATGAACAAGTAAATACAAACTAAAAGGGTGAGACATAAAATAACGAAAAATTAAAAACACAAACATAAAAATACGAAAATAAAACTAAGGTGAAATGTAAACAAACTACCACTCACAAAGTAAAATATTTAACGACCTAATTGAGTACCTATTATGAAATTACACAATAGCTAGTTGAACACCAGACGAGTTGTTGTTCAATTCCGGCTTCATCTTTTTAATAGTCAGCGACTCTGAAATTAAAAGATCCAGTCTATTTGAACAAAAAGACAGTTCCCGAAAATCCAGGTCAGTGAAAGGATGGTCCTGTGCTAAACTGTGTTCTCTAATGGCAGAAAAGGGTGGTTTGGAAAGGGGAAACCTAGTTCTAATAGAAAGACCTCTGTGTTCCAAAGTTCTGTGTCTAAGCCAGCGGGAACTGGATCCCACGTATCGCAGACCACACTGCGAACAAGTGAACAAGTAAGCGACACAGGAATTAAGGTCCACAGGCAGAGTAGGCTTCTCTCTCAAAAGTGATCTTATTGTAAAAGGATTACAGAAAACAAACCGGAAACTAATTTGAGGGAAACAATGCTTAATTATTTCTTGTAACTTTTTTCGGACCATATAGCTACTATGACCAAGGTAAGCCAATTTAATGTACTTTACATCTTTACTAGCAGTACTGTACACCGGTCTGGGACAAAACTTTTAATTTAAAAAATTTTTCAGAACTTTGTAAAATACAAAAATGAGATATGAGTTTTCAGAAAAATAATTCTGGAGGAAAACAGTATCTTGATGAAATAAATTAAAATCACAACAAACATTGTAGGCTCTATTTATCAAAGTGCGTATTGAGTTCATCTTATACAACTTTGGCGAAAAACTGAGGTAATTCAATCCCAAGCCAGTAAAAGTACTTTTCCTATAAACAGAGGTCTCAAATTTGCCACTATTTCTGTATACCTGTACATCTAAAAATGACAACTTATTATCCTGTTCCGTCTCACAAGTAAAAGAAATGTTAGGGTGACACCTTGTGTTTAGGGAATTGTCACATGTTGATTTGTTTTTTGAATATTTTAATTCTCGTCACCCTAACATTTCTTTTACTTGTGAGACGGAACAGGATAATAAGTTGTCATTTTTAGATGTACAGGTATACAGAAATAGTGGCAAATTTGAGACCTCTGTTTATAGGAAAAGTACTTTTACTGGCTTGGGATTGAATTACCTCAGTTTTTCGCCAAAGTTGTATAAGATGAACTCAATACGCACTTTGATAAATAGAGCCTACAATGTTTGTTGTGATTTTAATTTATTTCATCAAGATATTGTTTTCCTCCAGAATTATTTTTCTGAAAACTCATATCCCATTTTTGTATTTTACATTGTTTTTCTCCAGAATTATTTTTCTGAAAACTCATATCCCATTTTTGTATTTTACAAAGTTCTGAAAAATTTGTTAAATGAAAAGTTTTTGTCCCAGACCGGTGTACAGTACTGCTAGTAAAGATGTAAAGTACATTAAATTGGCTTACCTTGGTCATAGTAGCTATATGGTCCGAAAAAAGTTACAAGAAATACTTCAGCATTGTTTCCCTCAAATTAGTTTCCGGTTTGTTTTCTGTAATCCTTTTACAATCAGATCACTTTTGAGAGAGAAGCCTACTCTGCCTGTGGACCTTAATTCCTGTATCGTTTACTTGTTCACTTGTTCGCAGTGTGGTCTGCGATACGTGGGATCCAGTTCCCGCTGGCTTAGACACAGAATTTTGGAACACAGAGGTCTTTCTATTAGAACTAGGTTTCCCCTTTCCAAACAACCCTTTTCTGCCATTAGAGAACACAGTTTAGCACAGGACCATCCTTTCACTGACCTGGATTTTCGGGCACTGTCTTTTTGTTCAAATAGACTGGACCTTTTAATTTCAGAGTCGCTGACTATTAAAAAGTTGAAGCCGGAATTGAACAACAACTCGTCTGGTATTCAACTAGCTATTGTGTAATTTCATAGTAGGTACTCAATTAGGTCGTTAAATATTTTACTTTGTGAGTGGTAGTTTGTTTACATTTCACCTTAGTTTTATTTTCATATTTTTATGTTTGTGTTTTTAATTTTTCGTTTTTTCATGTCTCACCCTTTTAGTTTGTATTTACTTGTTCATTTTAAATATTTCGTTAGTATTTTTGCTGAAGATTTATTATGACAATTCATTTTATTGTAATTTTATTGATTCTCATCCTTGTCGGTTTTTTCAGTCTGATGATGAGGTTGTATACCTCGAAAGCTTGTACAATAAAGAATGTTCTTCCTTGTCTTGGCAATATTATATATATATATATATATATATATATATATATATATATATATATATATATATATATATATATATATTTTTTTTCCGTTTAAGGAACTCGAGTACCATTCCAGCGGGCTTAATGCCTATAGTTTTTTATTTGTCCTTTTGCGGCAAATATCCTCAAACGATACCATTGAAGCTAATCACGATTGGAGGAAGATCACGTAGCTCACCGCTGATTGGCTACAATCATGTCGGGTGCTTAAGTTTTCCGTCACTATAAAAAATAATTTTTTTTTCGTCCTTCAGATATCTAAATCTTTTAGATTCAGTGCTATGTTTTGGGTGCAGTCGACTTTTGTGTAAGGTAACAGAAAGGCTGTCCACTAAACCCTATAAAATTGGGGACTGATGTGAACCTCCCAACGCCACCCTGAGTTTATCGCACATCCGATGTCACTGACGCAGGACTTTTTAACGATTACATTTGACTTTAATTAGCACAACTACAGTGCTAATTAAAGTAAAAAGTGCTCGAAGCAAGTGACAGGATCACTTTTGATTCAGTCACGAACCGTCATTTTCAGATTCGTCGTTTTCGTTGAACGCTTCGCTGCCCGCGCCTTTGCCAATGACGGTGTGGACCGTTATCAAGAGGAGTGTGAAATCTGGAATCTGATTAGGCCGCTTTTTTATAGGTTTACCTTTGCGAATAGAATAGACATGGCTTTGTTCGTTGGTTTACGGATATTTGGATGGCTTAGAGCTGTATTTGCATAGCTGAAGCTTGTTCGTAGGAAGGGTTGCCAACAGGCTGGGTTGTTCTGTTTGTGTATATAGTTGGGCTCTGTAACGTAGCTCTTTTTTCATGCAATGATTATTACACACATATACACACACGCACACACACCTAGATATATATATGTGTATATATATATATGGATATACATGTATGTATGTATATATGTAAGTGTGTGTGTGTGTAAGTTATATCAAATACTGAGCTACGTATGTATATGGTTAAGATACTGTTGTTGTGTCTTCTTTTGGGAATGGCAGATCTTCCTTTTGAGGAAAAAATACAAATGAAGAAAAGATCAAATATATGTCGGAAGTTTTTCCAAAATGTTATACGAAACCTATCTTTTTTGTAACAGTATTTTGCGTTTTGCACGTCAGTCCAGGAAGTTACTGTATATAACGTCAAGAAAAAAAAAAAGATGAAATCTCTCCTCTGCTAAGAGCTACCTCCTCATTGCATGTAAATGCACTCTCTTCCACTCTATTTTCTCTTGTTTTTTTTTTATTTCAGTTTTATTCGTTGCAGCCACGTAATCCTCACTTCCTTTCGTGGTAAGAAACGGTCAAGTTGGCCACCTCATGGTCTTAAGTTTTTGCTTCCAATTGTATTGTGATTAATTTGCGGAGAGAATTGGGCGCTGAGTCATTTCAGTCGTCATGTTTACATTGGATGATTTACGGCTGATGTGGCCCGTGTAACCAAATCTATCCATTGCTGTTTAATGAATGTTCATTACCATTCGTTTAATGTTTTTCCTCCTTTGAAGTAAAGGCTTTCTGTTTTTGGATCGTTATGCAAATCGGGTCTTTCGACTTGTCGCATAAGAATGTATGCTCGTAGTGAATAATAATAATAATAGTAATAATAATAATAATAATAATAATTCTTGGATTAATGTTTGTTAAATTCAGGATATTGTAATCGATTTTCCGGTATAATACTGAAAATGATATTGAATTTGATTATCATAATCATATTTATTTTATGCATGTTTTGGATGGATCAGAGTAAAACCAGTTAGCCAACCGAGTGACGTGTGGAGATGCTAGTTCGAAAATAGAGATAAATAAGAGAACGATATAGAACACAGCAGCAAATGATTGAGCCATGCCAATATTATTCGTTGTTTATTCCACCAGAATCTATCAGTGGTATTTTGTAGATATGAATGTGATTATTAAGCTTATAAAATCGTATAAGCAGGCTATGGATAAATGAAGAAAATTACCATCTTTATACTGGGACGTAGAGAAACGCTTATTAGCATTTTATTAGCATTAATACTTTGGTAGATGAATATTTATATAAATTTATGAGTACAGCTGCTCCCACAGAACAATTTAAAAAGTAAAAAATGCGCCTAAGTTTCTTCGGCACAATCGAGTTTTCTGTACATCGTATAATCAATGTCACCGAAAATAGATCTATCTTTCGGTGGTTTCCGTATAATGCTGCATGAGCCGCGGCCCATGAAACTTTAACCACTGGCCGGTGGTGGCCTGTCCTATATCGTTGCCAGTTGCACGTTTATGGCTAACTTGAACCTTGAAAAAATAAAAATTATTGATGATAGAGGGCTGCAGTTTGGTATGTTTGATGATTGGAGGTTGGATGATCAACATACCAATTTGCAGCCCTCTAGCCTCAGTAGTTTTTAAGATCTGAGGGCGGACAGAAAAAGTACTGACAAAAAAAAGTGCGGGCGGACAGACAACGCCGGCACAATAGTTTTCTTTTCAGAAAACTAAAAGTTGGCTGTTTTATACTGAGACGTGAAGATAGGCTTATTAGCAGTAATTATTATTCTGTAACACGTTGCTTATGATGTTTATGCAATTTTTGTAATGTTTGTGTCCTATGTAATAATCATTCCGTACGATTTGTAAAGACTCATTATAATTCTGGCACGTAATGAACTAACAAGTTATAACGCTATAGGGGAAACTTTTCGCACGTACATTTTAGTGTGACCGAATAATTAAATGAAATCCCCAGAGTTTTAGTGTCACAACTTCATTACCCTTGTGTAGAGAACCGTCATTTAATTCATTGTTACTACGTGTAAATAATGTACATTGAATTTACGCAACGCATTTACCTCCCAGTAATTACGGCAATTTTACAGGTACCTCGTGTACACCGTCGTTTGCATTTTACGCCCTATTATAGAAAGACTTTGCTTCCCGGCAGTGTTTATAATACTGTAGGGTGGATCAGTCTCAGAATGGTTTGTTTCTTATAGCCTTCCTGTGCTCAGTTTTAACAGGTTTTTAAATTCTAATATAAATGTTTTCGGTTGCTATATGAGACAAATATTTAAAAGAGTGAAGATGTTACATTTTGCTGGAATAGCTTACACACACACACACACACACACACACACACATATATATATATATATATATATATATATATATGTGTGTGTGTGTGTGTATAATTACAGCTGAAACAGTATCTAGCAGGGCTGTATGATTAGCAGAGTAACTTTGTTACGCAGAACAAAACATTACATAGTTGCTGCCCTTATAGCTTTTGTAAATCTGCATTTGCGTAGGAAGAATTAGTAGGTCTAGCGATAACTGAAATGTCATTTAGTCAATATCAGCCACGTCTTGTAAGTCAAGAAACAATTCATTAGCATGTAAATGGAAATATTGAATTTTTTTATATTGTTTCACTACTGATTTTTATCAATCATCTTTCAAAAGGCCAGTTCTCCTTCCCAATATACTCATATCCATAGGCCTTATCACGAAAAAGTATTTGACCTTTGAACCTCCCTTTGTAGATGTGAATCTTACGTTAGGGCCATCACCTGTGCTCACTTAACATCTCTACCTAATTTGCATATTCACATAAACCCCCACCTCTCCCCTTCCCCATAGGTTGAACCTCTTGTCGTTTCAGTTCTCCCTCGCGTAATATCACATCCGTGTCGTAACTGGGCCTACGTCTCACGACCTTTCAGTCACACATCACGACCTCGCTTGGACTCCGTAACATTTACAGCCTCTCTCTCTCTCTCTCTCTCTCTCTCTCTCTCTCTCTCTCTCTCTCTCTCTCTCTCTCTGTTAAGAAGCGGTAATGCTGATGCTGTATTGTTACCTAGTGACAGACTTAGAAACGCATCGTAAATTTAAGAAAAAAAAATTGAGAAGGCTGCTATCGGTTTGCCATTATTAGAGCAAGAAAACCACAGAATAAACAAGGCGGTAATTAGTATCTTTCTCAGGTGAGGGATTTATCTTGTTTATGCGATATCAGATTGCAAATACTTAGAAATAAAATTTTGAGCTCCATCAGTTGGTTTGTACTTAGCGTTTTCAATTTTTTTTTTTGTTTTATACGCTCATGCTGTCTAGAAGTATATACTGGTACCCATACGTCGATAAGAATCCCTATGGGAAAGTATATCAAGAAATGAAATTTCCTTGATTTTAGAAGGGGCTTTAGGTAGATAGATAAATAAATAGACGGATATATCATGTCGATTCCGAAGCCTCTAAAATAATATATACTGTAGAGTAAGGAAGAGGGAGAGGTTAGGTGGAAATAAAAAAAAAAAAAAAAAAAAATATATATATATATATATATATATATATATATATATATATATATATATATATATATATATATATATATATATATATATATATATATATATATATATATACACAGTATATATGTCATGCAAGAATATGTAATCATTGGCAGAGAGAGAGAGAGAGAGAGAGAGAGAGAGAGAGAGAGAGAGAGAGAGAGAGAGAGAGATCACAACTAACATACATGATTTAAGAGAGAGAGAGAGAGTCATTGGATCTCCGCCCCCAACCACCGTCCAAGGATATTTTCCAGTTGGGGGAAAAAATAGTTTGTCTGAAAAGTGAAAACTAATTTACTGTGGCCATCTGCTGTCTAGCGTGTGGTGTTTTCTCAGTAATTCTTTTTTTCTGTTGAGATGGTGTTTTTTTTTTACCTTGTTTTATTTTCCGTTATACTATTTTTACACCATCTATTTTTCGTTCTGTTTGGTTTATTTTTATCGCATTTTTCAAAGTTTTCCTTGTGACTTTGTTTTTCTGCATTCGGCATTTTCTATCCGCCCATTTTTGCTTTTCTCTTGATCTCATGTGGTTTTTACTTCATCGCCTTTCCCAAGGTCTCTCTGTAGGCTGTGCGTTTACTTCTTTCGTAATGTTTCTCAGTTTTCCCTTTGTTTTATTCATTTTCTTAATTGAATTCTTTCGTACATTGATATCTTATTCCCCAAAGAGCAATCTGTTGGGAAATCACTCCGTGCCTTATGCTAAATAAGTAGTTCTGTATCTTGGTTCCCTTGAAATTGAGGCAGCAGAAAAGATTTTTGTAAGTAATCGCCATCTGGAGTGGGTGTAAATATTATTTGGTTATTTATATGGTTGGAGAGATGTCACTCAAACTCCGCACAAAGGTTGACTGTCATGTATAGCCTAGGTGAAGGGAGATTGTCCGTCTGTCTGTCCGTCACTGCGCCTCTCCCTTGCTCTTTTCAGTCTGGTTTGAGGCAAGGTGAAATCGTGGCACAGGAGACCGCAGTTATTTTACCAAACAGATCTCGGGGGGTAATTATCGGAGATATCTACCTTTGCAAGAACCATAACGGTGACATACAGCATTTCACCAGTGGGAATACTCTCTTAGAAATTAGTGGTTGCGGCGAGGGGGATACATTATTGGTTTAGCAGTACTCTCAGAATGCTTTTTCATCCAAAAATCCGTGAAAAGATAGATCTGAGAGTCATTGTTGCTTTTAGTTTTGATTGCATTGAAGAAGCCAAGGCAAATTGGCATGTTCATTGATTCATTCGTTCTATATTCTTCGATAATTGACTGGTTAATTGCTTTAGAAAATGTCGTGAATGCCGGGATTTGGCTGGCTAATTCACCAAAGTATTGTCAAAACTTAGAGTAACCACTTCCTTGGGAGATTTGAACCATTGACCACTGAATGAGTAGGCCAGTGCTAATCAAGTCATTTACAGAGTGCGTAAGAAGATATAACTAGATATGCAACTGCTCATGCAATTAGTCACGATGGAGACCATTGCACCCATGACTATGCAGCTACCTTGCATTCCTCTTGTAGCTGAGTGTATAGTTGGCCTACTAGTCGGCAGTTCAGTTCACCAGTGAGGAGGTTATTGTTAGAATTCATTTTCAGGTGATATGGCTGTAATAATACTGTCAAAAATAACATGAACTGAGTGGCCAGCTAATAAACCGGAGTCCATAATGCCTGTAATATTACAGGTTAGCCATTGCGTCCGTCAATGAATATTGATCCCAATCTACTCTTTGCGACTCACCAAAAGTTATTCATTAGAGTATCTCTCACTGAATTCATTCACTGAGATTCCTCCCAATCCACACATAAGAGAAAGCTCCGATGATTTGTCACCATCACAATCAAAATTATCTCGGCCTTTGTTTATTAGAGTTGTTGTCGCTGAGGTTTATTTGAAGAAAACTTGACCTGCTCAGTTAGTACTCATGAAATAAAACGAAAATAATGCAGATATTTTGGAAGCGGTGTTAATTCTTGTTAGAGACTGGTTACGTAAGGCGTATAATGGGTAACTCATGTAGCATATATACAAAATTGCATTTATAGATTTTTCTGAGTACTTACATAACCACGAATATACATATTCTCAAGGGATGCAAGCCGTCATCTCGGTCCTTTTCAGTGATGTAATATACGATTGGTATTCAGTAGGAATACGACCGGCCTTGATATTCTATTCGTAGTAACAAGTTCTCACAAATACCATATGGTTGTGGGCGCACATTAAACATTCACTCACATTTAATATGCTGTTATGAATTATCTTTACGTAAGCGTTCTGTCGGAAAAGAAATGAGTCGAGTCATTTTTAGTATGCTGTTATGCTCGTTCTTTTATAAGCATTTTGTACATAATAGACACGGTTTCGTAAACATCCTTTGGTTGCGGTCGCTTTGTATGACCTGCGTAGGAAATCGACGACCGTCTTACATTAAGTATGCAGTTGGAATTGTCTTACGTAAACTGCGTATGGGTAAAAGGTCATGAATATTCTGGTTAGGGACACGACCACTCATCAAAGTTGTCTATTCCTGAAAAATCATCGGATGCATACAGATCAACTGAACTATGATGGAAGGTAGTTGCCATGTTACACAATCACCCTGCAGTAGTTGCAGATTCATTGCTTGAGTGGCGTGACCTTGATCGTTATGATGGTGGTAATGGTGTCTGTTTAGTCTAAGTTTATGATTCCCTATCAGGATATTTTATAAGACTGATAGGGGCCTTACTTGTATTAGTCCTTGAAATGAAAACGAGTTATATATATAGGTATATATGTGTGTCTGTATATATGTATGTGTTTGTGTGTGTGTATATATATTATATATATATATATATATATATATATATATATATATATATATATATATATATATATATATATATATATATATATATATATATATAAATAAAACCTTCAGCCAAAACATGCACAAGTCTTTCTTTTTATTCTCAAACTTTTCACATAAACTTTCGTAGTAAACACGTGGCCAAACACCCTCTCGTTTCTGTTTATATCCACGCTGTCGTTAAGTAACACCATGCCTCGATAATTGTTAATCTTCTGTGGCACTTGTATTTTTATACAGTGGAACAATTATTCCTCTCATCCCGTTTTTTTCGAGGGAGAGATTTTTCCCCTCATCTGGACATCCCATACGAACCCTGGTCAGTCATTCAGTCACACTTTGACCGCTGTACTGCAGCACCTCACTTGCAATCCACTAACTCCCGGCATCTTGGCATTTTTTCAGTCAGTTAAAGCTGCTGCTGCGATTACAGTAAGCAGTGCCACCTGGCCTCAGCTGCTTAGGAAGTGTCACAGGCTTGGGATATTAATGCACCGCATCCCTAGGTAGGTGAGTGCCTATGAGAAGGTTTTATAGATTCTTTAGGGAGAATATTTCCTGTGTTGGCAAATCAGCTTCTATCTGTAACACACCAGTCAGGCCAGGACAGTTTATTCACTGAAGACAGTCACCGTGGTAGTTGTAAAAGGTACAGCCAGAGCAATTCTGCAACGTTATTGTTACCAGTGGTTTGTGATGCCGATGTCATGTACTTCGGACAAACGAAAGTCGAGTTAAGGGTTACAGAGAGAGTGCTTGCTTAATAGAAGATGGTCCTCTTCTCCTGAGGCCAATGACGACCACTTATTTGCTTCTGTGGGATGCTGGGAAAGGAAAATAGTAGCGTTCTCGCCTTTTGACGTGGTGTAAAAATCGCTAAATGGCCGGGCCATCTGGTTTACAGCCCCAGTACAGAGATACAGCCCCATTTCTGTACAGATACTGCAAGAATTAGTAGGTGTGTGTGTGTATGTATATATATTTTGTATATATGTATATATATATATATATATATATATATATATATATATATATATATATATATATATATATATATATATACATATATATATATACCTGTATGTATAAGGGAAGAGAGAGGGTTAATGAATATTGTGGGTCAGTTTGTTTCTCTAACTAGACTCTTTATGACACTTTTTCAAGGTACATGCATGTTTCTGTATGTATTTATATGTGTACTTTACATTGCTAACTTGTGCACCCGATCCTATACCTAAGTAGCAGTTTTCAGAAACTGTTATTCACGTGCGTAGATATATTTTCACGGTTCCACCACTGATCCTCTTTTGATGTGATGTTTCTGTTGCACACAGAAGTGTAATTAAAGTGGCATTTCTCTCTCTCTCTCTCTCTCTCTCTCTCTCTCTCTCTCTCTCTCTCTCTCTCTCTCTTTCGGTATTTATGCCGTCCTGTATCATTGTTGGTGCTCTTGGCATAAGGCCCCTATGCCAGCACTGTTGCTGAGAGAGAGAGAGAGAGAAAGAGAGAGTCTGCTTAAACGCATCGCAGTAAACCCATTATACAGTGTAAATGAATCCAGGCGTCACGTTATAATCCGATAAAAGCTTTCAGTCGGCGAAATAATGGCTTGGCAGTAAAGAACGGAAGAGTATGTTAGGTGAAGGGGTATGGGATAGTAATAGAGTTATTATTATTATTATATCATTATTATTGTTGTTATTGGCGTGTACATCTAAAAGACAAGGATAAAAAGAAGGGCCCCATTCTGACGTTTTCGCTATTTTCAGTCTCCCAAGGCAGGGACAATCGCAGAATTAATATCACTTTATTTGTTTGTATGGATGCGAAGACATCTCTTTCACGACAAATACAGGGAAGTTGTTCAGCACGATACCTTTAGGGGGTTGGGGGATACCCATAGCCACGCCATCATTCTAAATATAGCTGCGGAAGGGGGCCTTTCCTATGCAGATTTCGAAAAGTGAATTAAAGGCTCTCCACATCCAGGGACGCAGTGGTGCCTGCTGGGTATCCTTCCGTGGCCTGTAGAAATTCGCCAGGAGAACTGAGAGAATATGTAGAAGGCACTGGACTGAGGTTACAATTAAAGAATTTTGCAAGGACGTGACTGATTATAGGGCGAAAAAAAGTCGCTATTCTTGTGGGAATTGACTTTGCCTTAATTGTAATGAGGGTTCATGTTCTCCCTATATTTTGTGAGTATGCAGTTCTCCAGTCTTGGTGTCGATGGCCTCTATGGGCTATAGTGAGTTTGCTTTCGCTGGTAATCTCTGCCACAGGGCCATGAGATATTGAAAGTAGCAAGAACAGCAGCAGCTCATAATGTCATTAATCATACTCTTTCTTACCTGAAATTAGAACGCAAACAGTTCTTTAACTGCCTCTGCCGTTTTTCTGTCATATGCATTCAATATTCACACTTGACGTCTCTAAAAGAGAGTTGGCTCAGCAATCCCTTCATACCTTTTACTGTCTTACGTGCCCTTCTTCTGTTCCAAGCCACTTGTAGAGAACCTGCTACCTTCATACTGTACAATCAACCGCCTCCATTCTCTCTCAGTATCTCTCTCTTGAGTCAGGTGTCCTCGGCTTTGTAGGAAGTGCGGTCAATACTGTTTATTTTAAGGCTGTCTCGGTATGGTTTGACCTCATTAATATTTAAGGGAGATTATGAGTGGGAGGGGAGAATTACGAAGAACTGAAGACTCCTCTTAAAAAGAGAGAGAGAGAGAGAGAGAGAGAGAGAGAGAGAGAGAGAGAGAGATTAGGCTATTGATTGAAGCTCATCTCGACGTGGAATTGATAATACTTGTTTCTCACAAAGCGAACCTCCCTCGTAGTCTCTCTCTCTCTCTCTCTCTCTCTCTCTCTCTCTCTCTCTCTCTCTCTCTCTCTCTCTCTCTCTCCTTCACTAAGAGGATTCTTTAATTACAGTTGAAATGATTCGCGTTCAGTGTTTTATTGAGTCTATTTGCTGTGAATATTTCGACATCAACTTTCAACTCATAGCAACCACGAAAAAAGTCACTTATTTCGGAATGCAATATTTTAATGAGAATTCTTTTTCTCCTCCAATTTTACAAAAGAAGGAGACGCCGGCCCCCTCCTCCAGCAACGTGCATGAACTTTCACTCACCTCGTGAATGGCCAGATGACAATCTTCGCTTTGAAAAATGCCATCTTCGTTGCTGGCATTCTTTTCCTTGGAGGCAACTGATTTTTTTTACGACATTTTAATCTTCGAAAAAGGCTTTGCGAATATGTTGGCACCGTTTCTGCGTTGACGTGTGAATGAGGCAAACGAGAGAGTGAAGGAAGATACAAGATACACTAACGCTATATCGTGCTTTTGTTTCTCTCTCTCTCTCTCTCTCTCTCTCTCTCTCTCTCTCTCTCTCTCTCTCTCTCTCTCTCTCTCTCTCTCTCAAAACCGTGGGAAGATCGTTTAGCTTGTAGAGCGAAGGATGTAGCCACCTTTCACCTTCTACTGTATTATATTGCTGGCCTTCGGGGATTCGGTTCACGTTCATCCCCAGAGTGATTTGGGAAGACTTTGACTTTAGTTTTCTTTCTCAATTGTTCTCTGATTGTATTCATTTGTCTCTTGACTGTTATCGTTGTTTATTTTCCAAACTGGGTGGTAGAGATTGGTCAGGTAAGAGCCGGAAGAAAGCTCTTACACGTAGAGTCAACAAAGACGTGTCAGTTACCAGACATGGCTAAGTTACATGACGTTTGAATATCATGTAAGAATTGAATGTTTTACTTGGATTATTATTATTATTATTATTATTATTATTATTATTATTATTATTATTATTATTATTATTATTATTATTATCATTATTATTACTGGATGCAAATCATGGTAATTTCTGAGGGAATAAGGTTTATAAGCCACCTCTCTCTCTCTCTCTCTCTCTCTCTCTCTCTCTCTCTCTCTCTCTCTCTCTCTCTCTCTCTCTCTCTGGTCACTTATAGAGAGTGGGGTATTAAGGAGGTGAAACTTTATGTAATGAGAAATGTCGCTTATAATGTTGTTTGCATGTAAATATGAAGATTCTTCCACCCCACCTGGAAGATATGTAATGAAATATAACACGGGTGTAGCCTTACCAAATGTACTTTCGCTCTCTGTGTCATCGGTGAGGTTACATTATACTTGGTCTTGGGTACATCAGAATTTCTTGCTTAAATCTCATATTGCAATCGGAAATCTCTCTCTCTCTCTCTCTCTCTCTCTCTCTCTCTCTCTCTCTCTCTCTCTCTCTCTCTCTCTCTCTCTTATTAACAAAGTATCAGTCAGTTATAACAATCGTAAATCTCTTAGCACTCATGCCGAAATCGTGCTTCCCGTTTCGTTAAGAAATCGACAAAAATATTTAAATCTGTCAGACTTAGGTTTATCACCTTTTTGTTTCGACAACTGGAAATATCCCGCCCAAGGCCCACTAAAACTGTACTAGAGGTGTGCAGATAGAGCGTTTAAAATTAATTCTTTTATTGGCTTTTGGAAATGTTTTCTTTTTCGAGTCTTTTTACGTTGTCAAGTCCGCAGCACTGTCTGCGAAATCAACATGGACAGAGTCCAAAGAAGCACTAGAACTCAGAACATCTTAGGATTTCCGAAGGAGTTTTGAGACTGCGTTTTTATGGAAGCGCTTGCCCGAAGTTTTATTTATGGTCAATAAGGACCGGAAAGTAAAACCATCTTTTTTCCTCGTTTTGCAAGTTTCGGGGTGACATAGGCAGCACTTTGGAGCTTAAGTTCTCCTACCATTGGTATGTTAAAAATCCCCGTAGGAGCTAGTGTTGCCAGTGCACCTCACTTGATGCTCTGTGGGCATTATTAAAGGTGTTTGCAGCGTTCGTTTGGTTCCTAGCTGCACCTACTTTTTAGGGGTTAACTTTACATCCGTTCCGGGTTCTTTCTTACTTGTTGTCCAGCCACTCTGACTCCCTCTTTTTACTGTCTTATTATTATTATTATTATTATTATTATTATTATTATTATTATTATTATTATTATTATTATTATTATTCCAGATTTTGGTGAAGCTTATCATCCCCCAAGTGCCTTTGACCTTAAACAACCTGATGGCCAAAGTTGAGCTCTTAATTTTTCCTGATCTCAGAAACTTTGAATAAAGGTCTCTAGACTTTAGAATTTTGCACTTTGCTTCAAAAGTATTGTCTTTCGGGTTACTTTCTGACCGAGATTTTTTTTCAAGGTCATAGGTTGTTATTTACCGTTGCGGAATTAATTTTTCAAAGTTTTGAACGTAATTTTGTTTTCGAACATGGCATATTTTCATAGAGATATGTGAATTTCCTGCCAAGACTTTATTTCTTATCTCTTCATCTCTCTAATCGTGATGAGTTTTTTTTTATGTAGGTATCTCAGTGTAAGGTCAAAATGATTTTTCTCAGATTTTGATGGATTTGGGAAGTAGGCAGTTTGATAGCTAATAATTATTTTTTTTCTAGGTCACAGGTCAGTGTACAGGACAAAATTTTAGGTTTTTCCTCCAGACCTCATAGCTTGTGGTAGAGCTTTCTGGTGTTCAATAATAAATAAGCACTGATGGTTACACGGCCTCTTATGAAAGATAGGAGGGCTGGCGATATTTCATCATGGTATTAGTGGGAAATATTTTTATCATCAGTTTATGTTCTTGATATTTAATGCATATGATTAAACTTAACATTATCACGGTTATTGTTAATAAGAGAAACGTCACATTTACTGTAGAACAGTTCGTGTGTCCTTGCAAGTCTACTGACACTGTTTGCCTCTAACAGTATTAGTTTATTGATTTGTTTTTTATTTATTTATTTTTAGTAAACAGACAGGTGCGACGTGTTTTACAAAGGTGAAACCACCATTCATTCTACATTTTAGCTTCCAATGCTCTGTTAATATGTCGTGGATTTCCCTCGCAACAACATTTCTTGTGAAGGTTTTCAGTTTGACCTCATTATCTTCTGTTAAGTTTAACCTTGTCCCAGTGAAGCCTTTCCTCGCATTTCAAGCCTTTGTTCGATAAGCACTAGACATCAGACCAACGAAATAATGTTTCTTGTAGTCTATAAACTTGCATATATTGATACGCAAGAGAAAGATAAAATGGGGTTTATCTAGAAGTGACGTAATCCTTCCGTTCAGAACGGAATCCATTGAACGTGCCTATCCAAACATTATGAAAGGCGGGCTTGCCACTGGGCTCTTTTATACAAATATTAAAAATGGAGCGTGAAGGTCTTTTGACAGACCTTTCGGAAATATTTAAACGCCGCTGACGTCAGCCGGAGAGACTTGCAGTTTTAGAGAACGCTCTTGAATTCAGGGCTATTTACATTGTAAATATTGCCAAAGCATATCTCGCAGAGCTAGGTTTTTATTTCTCTGTCGTTTCTTCCTCGCGTCTTTCGTCTCTCATTTAAAGGTTAGAAATGATGGTTCGTGTTCTAGAGCCGACTATTTTCACTACTTTTTTTTTTTTTTTTCGTTCATAATATAGTCGATTTTTTCACCTGATTTTATTTTTTTCATGTTGAGTTGACTGTTTTCACCATTGACTTCTCTGAAACCAAAGACAACAGTTCGTCTTCTGTGTGTGTGTGTGCGCTAATGTTCATCCTTAGGTAAATATTTTAGTATTTAGCCCATTGCTTGGTAATTGCTTTGAAAATTGATTAACGATTCTTTTTTCTGAACTATTTGTTTTCATCAACGATTAAAAACAATTTAATTTTTATTGTTTAACAATGTGAAGAATGAAGAAAAGGCCTCTCTATTTCAGTCACAGAGTTAAGATGACTACTCGAGCTTTAGTTGCCACTTTGTTTTTTATATTTATTCGGAAGTTTATTCAAAACTTTTCGTGCTCTAGACCTGATTTTGGTTACATTGATTGAATCACACGTTCTTCATCTCATTTGAGTACGAAAGAAGGCCCCATGTTGAAGAGATCATTGATTCTATTTTTGTCTTTGTGACCTGTTCCGAATTGTAAGTTTCGCATTGTCAAGATTTATTGCTTTTTTTCAAATTTTGTTCCCCAGAAGTCTGTTGTTTTTATATTGCAAATTTTTATTGTTAATGAATTGGCTTCATTTAATTATATGTTTTTTCTGTTACCGAGTAGCAGATATGCATCTTTAGTAAAATTTTGATTAGTAATATACTACAATTTCATTTGAAGAGCCAGGCAATCACATGATGTCATGGTCGCCAATACTCGCAATTATTGAACGGACTGTCTATTAATAGTGTCATAGGTTTTAGGTTACGTGCCGCTCTGAAGAACAGGAGCTCTTTGTGGTAGAAGACCAGCTTAATCAGAAACATATAGCCTCCCCCCCCACTTCTCCAACCTTCTCCTTCCCCAGTTCTTGTAGCCATGGCTGGTGGAAACCGTCCACCTCTGGGAAATCGGTGACCTTAACGGCTGTACCATCATCATTGTACTGGAGGGAAGTGAATAATTCAGCGGATTCAGAAGGCCTTGAGTAGAGGGAACTCTCGGTAAATTATGAACTAGCATAACGTCGGACATGTAACATTACAGCATGTGAAATAGGTCACATGGACGCGAATATAAAAGACACAAAAAAAGTTAACCTGCATTCCGTGACTTTGTTTTGCTCTCTCTCTCTCTCTCTCTCTCTCTCTCTCTCTCTCTCTCTCTCTCTCTCTCTCTCATTGAGGAACAGATCCTTCGGTAAACATTTGGTCAGGGTGGCATGTCTACGCCCACCGGGGTTTGGATCTCATGGAACGTTGCTTTTCGTTTTAAAAGAGGCAGGTTAGGAGGAAATGAAATTTTTAGAACATTTATGTTTTAGTATCTGCCGTAAAGTTCCTCTCTCTCTCTCTCTCTCTCTCTCTCTCTCTCTCTCTCTCTCTCTCTCTCTCTCTCTCTCTCTCTCTCAAGTGGTCCCAGCACTGAAAGCAACACTGAAAGCTCACAACCGAGGAAATACGTGTGCACTCCAGGCACAAGAATGAAGCGACTTAATTTATTTCTTAAAACCCAAAGTGACCAGTGGTGAATTAGTTAGCTCGACTGATGATGGTCGTAGCTTGAGATTGTGAAAGAAGAGTAAGCAATAAGATGGCTTCGAAGAGGCAGTCCTCATTCTCACAAGGGTGTAACGATTCGTCCTATAGTAATCCATTTCCTGCCTTCTGTAGCCTTCTGTAGGAAGGAGAAGTATTTCATATTTATAGGTCCATGGCTTCTTATCCATGAAAATCAAAGGAACAATGGGTGAGATATGAGAGAGAGAGAGAGAGAGAGAGAGAGAGAGAGAGAGAGAGAGAGAGAGAGAGAGAGAGAGAGTCTTTTAATGAGTTTTTATGTGTGGTGCATAGATCCTTATATTTTCATCAGCAATATTTAGAAACACTTCTGTTCTTTAGTATTTAAATGAGCAAGTTTTATTTTGCGTAACTCTAACGGAAAGGTGTGAGAGAGAGAGAGAGAGAGAGAGAGAGAGAGAGAGAGAGAGAGAGAGAGAGAGAGAGAGAGGATTCATTAAGCAATCGTAATCTTGTCGCCGGATGCGTTGTCTTTCGTTAATTTTTTAAATGAAGGTCAAGTTAATCGCACAGTATTGGATAATGAAAGTCAAAGACCTCAGTAACATCCTGACATTTAGTGCGATTTCAGGATTTTTACATATTGAAGGGCATTTTGTAATGTCATGTTTATTGCACGAGCGTACAAGTATGTATGTGTATACACACACATATATATGTATATATACACATACATACACACACACATATATATATATATATATATATATATATATATATATATGTGTGTGTGTGTGTGTGTGTGTGTGTGTGTGTGTGTGTTAGTTTTATACAGCATGTGCTGCAGTCTTGTTAATGTTCTTTATGTTGATAGAAAATTGGGATATTGTGTGAATTAATTTACCTTAATTGTGTCAATTTGTGTGTGTGAGAGAGAGAGAGAGAGAGAGAGAGAGAGAGAGGTCACACGGTTATTGTTTACGCTCTTCCACCCTTTGCCTGCTGTACAGTTTCAAGTTTAGTCTTGGATTCGATCGGTGGGAACTTGTTGAAGAAATCCCATTTTAAGTTACATGCATTAAATTTAAGTTTGAAGTAAACATGATTAAATTTGCGCTGAGTTCTAGTAGGAGGTGAAGCCAGGATAAATTTTTTGTGACAGTAGCAGTTTGAATAAAATGGGAAGTTCAAGTTGAAATTGGAATTTATATTTCAAGCTATATTTGTTGATTCTGAATTGAATTTCATTTGAACTTGATTTAAACTGGGATTTCGTTTTTGAGTTGCTGTTGACTCGAGATGACGTTAGGATGGGTTTAAAGTTGGTTAGAACTGAGGTTGAGTTTAAGTATCAGCCTATTTTCAGTTAAACTAACCAATCTGTTTGTATTCATAAAATGCCACCAGTCTTCCATTTGGGGTGGAAATTGAACTGAATCTTACTTTTGTCAATAATTTACTGTATCCAGGTTGTTTCGCATTTATCATGGAGAGATCGCATTGTTCAGATTGTCAATTCGGCCTCCAGAAAGTTCGGTAGATTGTTTAGATTCCATAAATTATTCTCATGACCTCAGCTATTAAAGCTGTACGTTGGTCTTATGCATTCCTGATTGTAGCTTTATGCTCATAAGGGTGCCTGTCTGCAACATCTCTCTCCATTTACTTTATAAGTACTATTTCAGTCACTGTTCCATTGAACCAAAAAGAAAATTCCCCCCTCTTAGGAAGTCTTGTAACACATAGTAGGCCGCCTCTTCTCGCTTTTACACTGTTGGATTCGACAATCGTTTGATCATGCAGTTCGGTGAATTCCGCTCTCCTTTGGAATTTTCCTCCTTCCTCTGTTAATCCTGACATGAAGCCGTTCTTTCGTCATCAGACTGGTATCGGTTCCCATTTGATGAAACCCTGCCCTTTTCACTCTAATCCCCTTTTCTTGTTCAGTTCTGGGTAATTGCTTCTTAGAAGATATCTTAGTATCAGGTTTAAATTATTTACCTATCATAATGAGTGTATTTGGACCCGAAAGTTTTACGTCATACATAAGCAAATGTGGAATAATTTGTTGTGTATCCTTATTTACGTCTTCTCCCATACGTTCTGTAAATTTCAAGAGCGTTCTTGGTGAGCTTTTCCACTTTCCAAACTATCAGTTCCGGTTCTTTGCTGATGTTTGTTGGATAACCACCTTAGCGTGGTTTGCGGTCCTTACCCACCAGGTGTCCCCAGCGGGGTGGTGGAGGGGAGTGAGGGGTGTTGGTAACGGCAGCCTTTGAGAGAAGCAAAGCCCTCCAGAAGAGATTTGTTCAGCTATTCAGTTCTTGTAGGAGGAAGACGCAGGAACAGTTCAGCTCCTTTGATTCTTATGGAAAGCCAGAGCAGGTTGAGGTGTACAGTGGCATGGGACCCAGTTGGGCACAGAGGTGCCAACTGGACCATTTTCTCTCGCATTATTGACCACAACTACGAGGATGACAGTGGGTGAATCTGTTTGAAAGTTTGTTGTGACTGGGATTGGCTTAAGGAAAAGAGGTACGTCCATATTTGACCAGTGGTAGCAGAGCTGTGAGGAAGTCGGTTTACGGTCCATGGGAACAGAATAATATTACGAGTTGGCACCTTAGCTTAAGCAGGATCTCCAAGGTTTATGTACACGTGAGTTCGTTTGTTCGTTCGACATCACGTCCGTGCCCCGATAGCGAGAAGAGTCGAGACAAACGAACAGTCGTGTACTTACTTAGTGGTGTGGCTCTGTTGAGGAGGAGCAGTGTTACGGGACTCGGTCTGTGTGTAGCTGAGTGTAATGGTGCATTGTATAAGTCTGTGGATACCCTTTTGTGTCGACACTCATAGTACGGCTTGTCATCTTTGAAAATTGGACGATCATTGTATCATTTCGGGTGTTATATAGAAAAAAGAGAAAATGTATTGCTTGGAATCTTACTGAATCGCTTGCAGATACAGCAGCACAAGGAGACGGCTTTGTGGTTTTGAGAATCTATCGATGATGGTGTGGGTTTAGAGGAAGGGTCCCCTGAACCCTTTGTGTGTGTGTGAATTGGTTTTTGAAACAAAAAATTGAATAACCTAGATGCGATTGAAGAAGAACCGTTTTAAGTTTCCGCTGAATGAAAGACAATTTCTTGTGCCCAAATCTCGACAAACTTTAGAGCCTTTGTGGTTGGTGTGTGTGTTTGCTTTCTTGTGAGAATTTTATTTTGGGTGAAAACGAGTTCCGAACAATACTAAACATCTTAAGTCAGTTTGTAATTTATTTTACTAGTGGAATGTGTTGTTTTCCACAAAAAAAGTACTTGAGTTGTAAAAAAGTGAACTATAGGGAGCGCATTCTGCTGATCCTAGGCTTATTAGTAATGCCATTCACTGAAATTGAAGAAACGGTAATATTAACACAGAATTCTTTAACATGCGTGCAAAAATCCCGACGTCCTCAAGTAACAAAGATATTGAATAGTTCGAAGTGAAACTTAGTACAGTAGTTGGGAGTGCTTTGTATAAATATGCGTGCGAGCACTTTCGTACCGTTCTGTGCCAACTACAGGAAGAAACCAAACAATCTATACGGTAGCTGGAATCATTACCTCAGAGTGAGGACATGAAACCCTCTTAGGATGTTTTATTTCTTGAGTGAGGCTTTTGCATACTTTGTTTTGATTTGTGTTCATTTTTTATTTGTCCATTTCTGGAAGCGTAAATAATGAAGTAGATATTACGTGGTGGTTGGGGAAGGGGGACGGTTGATGTTGCAAATTCACTTGGGTTACCATGAGAACAATTTATATATGAAACACGTCCCCATTGTCAATTTTTTTGCTTTAACTAGGACCAAAATAGCAACACTGCCGTGCCAAGATGGCATTCCCTTCCCCTCGTTAAGTTTAGGGGCACGGAGTAAATCAAAGCTTGAATTTTTAAGGTGGGGGGGGCGGCGTTCTCCCTACATACCCATTGTTTGTCAGTCTTCTTTATTCCACTACCTCGTCCTCCCCCTTCTCCCCCTTCTCCCCTAAATAAGGCCACGTCGCAGTAGTAGTTGTGTGTAGCAATTTCGCCATTGTTTCTATGACGACAACTTCCTAAACGAGAAGAGTCCCGTTAGTCGGGCGTCGTTTTCCGTACTCGATAGAAGAGAGAAAATAGTGAGACGACCCAAAGGCCGTAGGTCAACTGCTTAACTTGGCTGCAGATTCTTTTTCTTTTTTTAATTCCATTGCCTGGTATCAGTTGCAACAAACTTTTTGAGTTGCTTGATTATTATGTATTGTTTCTCTCGTGCCTTGGGACGGAAGGTATTAGAATGTTCAGTTAATATGTATGATATTAGGCATTGGTAGTCAGTATGGCGAAGGTGCGGTTGAAGTAGGAAAGTGTTGCAACTCCCTCCGTTCATTGTAACATCTGGGATTCTCTCTCTCTCTCTCTCTCTCTCTCTCTCGTCTAGGGCTTACGTAGAAAGAAGAGTGATTCTCTCTGTCTTGCATAGTCGCCTAAGGTCTACGTAAAACCGACCCTCTCTCTCTCTCTCTCTCTCTCTCTCTCTCTCTCTCTCTCTCTCTCTCTCTCTCTCTCGTCTTGATTCTTGATAGAAAGACTGAACGAGACTTCCTCAAAAGAGAGCCCTTGATTCCGTCTATTGTCTTTGAAGGAGAATTTCTTAACACGGTGGCTATTTCATGTTGAAATATTCTCGTTGATTTTCCTAGCATTGTAGAATATAATATATTGACCTCAACTCGCTTTTAGTAGCGGTTGTGCCTCTTCCAATTGCTATTCCTATTACTTAAGTTCATGTCTGTCATCCATGTAATTGCACGAGAAATGCTATAGCGCCTTGCTGCAATAATTCCTACAATGGTGTAGAGGTGGTTACCACCATTCTGCAATGGCAGGTTTTTAATTTACTTTTGGCAAGATAAGATTTCTTTTGGCTGTGACTGCATTGGCAATGACTTTCCGTCCGCACCTACGTTAGCGCTCGTTGCAAAGACTGGGTTGCTTTTATAAGCGTTAGTAGTCATTCATAAAATGTTCCTCTTTCTTCGTTCTCAAAGCGACATTTTTCTCTCCACTCTTTTGTGAGTTGATGTCTTTCTTAATTCCTAAAACTGTTACTGCTTCTTTGTATTTCTGTTGATAATGGCGACTAGTAAACAAAGAGTATTCGATAACTGGTTTTCAACCATGTAAGTGTAGTTGTTTTTTACGGGAGGTTTTCGTTCGTAAGAGATTAAAGAACTGTAAATAATTCGTAATAGTAAAGAATTTTTGAGAGAGAGAGAGAGAGAGAGAGAGAGAGATTGCGTAGTTCGTCTTGTGTAAAACCAGGTTACCTTGAACTTCTGCCGCGCACGATTACATACGCCACATGGCGTCAGGGGTGCCACTATTATATGCAGTATTGCCAATATATATATATATATATATATATATATATATATATATATATATATATATATATATATATATATATATTACACACATTTTTCTATTAATATGCATATATGTTTTTTAATTGCCAATATTAATCATTAGGTCTCTCTCTCTCTCTCTCTCTCTCTCTCTCTCTCTCTCTCTCTCTCTCTCTCTCTCTCTCTCTCTCTCATTGGCAGCACCAGAGATGTCTTTTAAGAAGAAAAGACCGTTCAAGGCACATTGCCAGCTTAATCCAGCAGTATCAATAACGGCACAGGTGTATTTTTTGCATGCTGATGGATACTCTCTTCTGTCATCCCATAAAAGTTTCCTTATGTATTTTGTTTTGTTTTGCCTTTGTTGCGTGTAAATAAACACAGTGTAATCCGTGCAATCTGTTCTGCTGTTTCGAGAATGCAGTTTACCAGTTTGGGGTATTAACTACCTCGGAAATGGGAATATCCAATCCCGGGATATTGAGAAGTTGTTGAAATTACCCTGAACGTCTTTCTGGGAAAGGTTACGTATTATCGTTGGCCAATAATTCCAGAAACCAGAATCATCGGCCACTGAAAATCTGAAAAGTTCCCAAAGCACACGCATGTGCATTGTGTTTGTCATGCGTTGTGAACGTGCACGTACTCTTGAGTACGTTCAGTCGTGCTTTCAAACCAATGAACGTTCACATGCCTTCCGTATTTTAAAAGCCGACTATAGCCAAGGTTTGCAATTGATTAATAACAGGTTTCTTTTGTTCTTCGATAGCATATACGACGGGGTAAACAATTACCAATTACCAGTAATGTCTGTTGTTCGTTTATGATTTTCATGTACTTTTAGTAGCGTAGGATTTTAATTTTTTTCCTAAGTAAGAATAATGGCTACACATTTGGTCCAGGATCTAAATTCCAATTTCCTCAGTTAATTTCAAATGCCGGTTGCTGTTGCTTTTTTTTTCTGAACTACCAGTTACTATGGATATCGTTTGGAGACATTGAAAGAAGCATTTAATGTTAAAACATTAGCGTTGGCTTCTTGCCATGTGGACTTGAGAGATTTAAAGAGAAATGATTCGCCGGCAACGCTCTCTCCGGACCTTCAAAATGCGTAGTGATAGTTGTCATGGTTTTTATCGTTTGAACTTCAAGACTTACGCTTCCCTCCACTGTAGTGACAGCCCAGAGTTGCTATCAATAGCATGAACTTCTTGAGTTGCTGATTTATGCAATGTTTTTGATATGCTTTGGTACGTGATTTTTTTTTTTTTTTTTCCTTTTTACTTGGCGAGGTTGTCATCTTTCTTAGGCTGGCCTCCCGTTCGGTTCCTTGTAGTAAATATTGACTTCATAAATACATAGATTTATTGCTCGTTAGCAATTATGGTCAAGAGTTCTCACAAAGAAACCAGTGGACTTTTGCGCACGTGAGCGCGCACTCCCTCAAGGTCGCAACCATTAATTGTCTTCAGGTGGGGCATCAGAGGATTACGTCAGGACATTCGTGCTATTCGTCGTTACTATTCAGAATAGCATTTTCCTGTAATTCACTTGTTAGAATCCGTCTTCATTTGGATACTTAAATCATTCTTGACCAGGCCTCGTGGCTGGAATGAGGAACTTCGGCAAAGCTGTGGTCGTTTGCGGGAGGAAAATTACTCTTGTTTGTGTTGGACCTTAGAATTGAGAGAGAGAGAGAGAGAGAGAGAGAGAGAGAGAGAGAGAGAGAGAGAGAGAGAGAGAGAGAGAGAGATTCTTTACTTCGTAATTAAGTTGGCTTTGTTCTGTGAAGTGTAATTCCAAGGTGCAAATATTAATTGAAAGAGCAGGTAAATTTCACATGTGGCTGTTGAACAAAGACTTAACCGCAAGGTCTTTTCCGCTAGTGTTGATGGCCAGTGTTGTGGAGGCGGTTTTCCATATGTTATTGATTGTTGGTGTTAGCATTGTGATTATTATCAGCTGTAACCAAAATCCAGTATTACCTTCATATGAATGAAATGTTTTGTTTCTTCTCGAGAATAGCTGGCTAGATTGTATTCTTTATATCCTTTGCATTATAAAGATAGTGCAGTTTAAACTTCTGGGATGGGAAGGCAACAAGAGGCCTGTTCAGAGTAGTCCTTAGAACTTCTGACAGTTTTCTTGCTGTTTCTCGAAAAAAGAAAAAAGAATTCACAATCTTTATGAACTTGGTTCTTAATTTACACTTACGAAGGTTGTTGCAAGTTTGAACTAATTCCTACCAAATCCTTAAAACTTAATCTAACCATTTATAATTTCAGCAGCTTTTCTATTGCATGTTTCAGTGGTACGTGGTCAAATGTGCCATTTTGTAATTTTAGAGAACGGAGAATGGAGGAGCAGCAATGACAAAAGCATTTTTTGATAGTTCCCCCTTCCCCCAAAAAAAGACGATGTAAGTTCAAGAACAGTATCGTCAGCAGCCTCCAATCGTTGTAAATAAGACGTTATCGTCATCAGCCCATGCTGACGGTAACGTCAGCTGCTGCAACAGTAGCAAATACAATATCATTATCAGCTGCCCCCAGTAATAGCAAAATGATCAAAATTATCGTTAACATTCCCAACAGAAGCAAGTGCTTTATCATCGTGAGCTTGCAGATGCGTGGACATTTCGTCAGCACAATGAACATTACTAAATTCAAGAACATTTTCGTCAGCACAGTCAGGATTATTACATTTAAGAACATTTTGTCAGCACAATCAACATCGCAGAATTCAAGAACTTTTTCGTCTCTAGCTACTAAACCCTGACTTCCACAGAAACGTAATGGCAGTAATCTCGTCCAGATGTACGAGGATATCCCAGAGTTTAGCCGAGCGATGGAAAGCGTGAGTTGGCGTAAATGGAGGCCCCTGTGTTTTCACTTACCCGTTATGCGTCACCATTCTTAAGGCACGACATTTAATGGTGAAAGGGGTAGAAGGTGGGTAGAGGGGGTGTTTTGATGGAGGGGGTATTGGAATCGGAACAAATTCGAACGACCGCACAAAGAGCGGAACGATTTGGCATGGGGGAGGGGGGGTTACCGAGCGAAGCCTGATTAACCTTCCTCACACGAATGAATCTACTCGGTTAATTGTGTTTCACGGCGTCGCTGAGCATTTGTGCTGTCACGTACGATGATTTTCAGTTACCGACTGTAGTAGGTGCCGAGTGTGGAGGGATTCGTTCGTAAAACTAACCAGTATGCGTGTAAAATGAGATGTTGACAGTAGGCGAATGTCTACCACAAGCATCCATGTGTGTTTTAAACTTAATTGACTTGTATATGAAAAATGGAATTAGAAGCTCCCGTAGCCATTGGTAACATTCGTTTTGCATTGAATACGAGGAGAGATTTCCTACAAAAAGCCATTCTTTGGAGGTCATGTTTGTTTACTTCCTGTTTCAGCAGTCGTGACGATTTGCGGTTTCAACAAGTATCCAGTTTTAACTAGTCCTTCTGTTTTCCTATTTTTCTCCTGTAAACAGTATTTTATGCTTTAATTTTACGATAATCATATTGGAGATAAGCTTCTCAAGGATTTTAGATTTGTTTTATCTTTTGACAATTGAGTTCATCATCTGTTCTGTAGCAATAGCCTGTACCGACTATTTCGAAGTAACAACATGAGTATATCTTTGTGTCGCTTAAGTTTGAAAGTATAGAATATAACTATTATATTTTGCTGAAGTGTTTTTATCAATTTTCAAAAACAAAATTCTCAGTTTGAACATTTACAAAATTGCCAGTGTAAAACCACAACATTCTAACCATTATTTTGATGTCCAACACTGTCCTAATAGCTTAGCTCTTTAAATAAAAATCGTTTGATACTTTAGATAAAATAGAAATCCTATTCCAGTAACCCAGGAATACAAGACGTTCACAGTCTGGCCGTATTACTATTTTAGGAGTTAGCGACTTAACCAAGCTTCCGTAGAGCTATTTTAGTTTGCATTCTCTTTAGTTAATTAGTTCTTCGTTGGACGGATCGGTATAGTTCTCGGCTAGCACTCTGCTTGGCCCGCGTTCGAGTCTCCGCCGGCCAATGAAGAATTAGAGGAATTTATTTCTGGTGATAGAAATTCATTTCTCGGTATAATGTGGTTCGGATTCCACAATTGGTTCTTAGCCACGTAAAATAAGTCTAATCTTTCGGGCCAGCCCTAGGAGAGCTGTTAATCAGCTCAGTGGTCTGGTTAAACTAAGGGTTTCAGGTGTCATCGCAAAAGCACACTGATCAAAAGCGATGTTTTTTTCAGTTTTTCAGCAAGCATAAATAACCGAGTCTTTAGATTGGCTTCTACTATAATAGTAATACAAAGGTCACGGTAATATTAACGAGGCAGATATTGTATTTTTAGCTTGATCGGTATAAACAATTCCTGCCATTTGTTTTCTAATTCTCGATTGTAGTAGCAGTAGGGTACTGAAAGTGATTATAGCGAAAGGTTTTTGAAGTTGCTTGGTGAGTATCTGGCTTAATCTCTCTCTCTCTCTCTCTCTCTCTCTCTCTCTCTCTCTCTCTCTCTCTGTGTGTGTGTTTGTGTGTTGTGTCACCCACACACAAGCACACACACACACACACATTTAGCGGAAGTTGTGTAATATCCCGTTCCTGTCTTGCAATTTCCCTTGTAACAACTTCTTTCTTGGATGTGTGTGTTCGTGTTTTCATATTCCGTTGTAATAGATTGTCTGAGTCATTTGGTTACTTTTCAGTGTTAACGTATATTTTCTACACACACACGCAGGCCTATGTGTATATATATATATATATATATATATATATATATATATATATATATATATATATTATATATATATATATATATATATATATATATATATATATATATATATATTATATATATTATATATATATATTATATATATATATATATATATATTATATATAATATATATATATATATATATATATATATATATATATTATATATATATATATATATATATATTATATATATATAAACATATATCTGAGTAAATTGCTCTCTCTCTCTCTCTCTCTCTCTCTCTCTCTCTCTCTCTCTCTCTCTCTCTCTGCGGAAGTTGCATGTTCATATCCGTTCCTAACGGGCTACTTTATTTAAAGTGATAGCCCGTTAATCCTACCATTTTCCGTTTGTGTATTGTGGTCTTGTTGCGTTGATGTTGAAAATCTTGTCTTTCAGGTGAACAGGATATAACGCTTTTTCGTCAGTTTCCTGAAGACTTTGCATTCAGAACAAATATCACGTAGTTGAAAGCCATGGTGGTTTGGTACTCCCATATCATTATTCAAAATGAACAGTTATAAGCCAGGGCTATGGGTAGGGGTCAGAGGTCAAGTAGGAATTTAACAGGTTTAGCCCTCGTTTTGACGTCAAGGTTATACTTTAAAATAAAAACTCAAATTGAAGTTTAGACTTAGCCATAACTTCGAACTGATTCAGGTAGACATCATTTTTCTTATCATTATTCTACTAGAGAAACCGATGTGCTGAGTGAAGTCATTTTATGGTTTAAAGGTCAAATATAAATTGGATCTTGACCTTAGCTGTTAACTAGAGGAAAAATTTCATAATGTACATGTATCATCCATTAATGATGTTATGCAGAGTGAAGTTGAGGAATACGTAGTTTATTCTGCGTATAATAATCTCTCCTTATGATTTCCTGAAAAACGAAGGACCGTAGTACAGTATAATCTTTTGGCTTGAAACGCCGGATCATGGATATACTTAGTGGGCAATCGAATCTCGTGTGATACAACAGTTTAAAGAGAATATAACGTGGATGATCAGTGCTCCTTTAAAACCATTCATTAGGCCGTCAAGTATCTCTCTCTCTCTCTCTCTCTCTCTCTCTCTCTCTCGTGCATAGCCTTACTTGGGGTTATCACTGAGATTCTAGCGACCATATTGATGTGAAGACCACACCCTGATCCTTATTCTTCAACTTGTTGTTACCCGTTAACCGGTCTGTTTTTTTTTTTTTTGTGAGCAACGCTATAAATTTTGGAATAATCTCTCTCTCTCTCTCTCTCTCTCTCTCTCTCTCTCTCTCTCTCTCTCTCTCTCTGTGGGCATGTTCATAACTGACGGGTAGTTTGCTTCTTTTCTATTTACCAGAAGTCCAATTTTCATACTTTGAATCTTTTACGGAAAAATAATTTAATGGCGAGAGTAGAGTCCCAATGGTCTAGTTTTAAAAAGCACAGGGACCATTTGGTATTTACCTTAACAGCATAAGTCGTAGCATTTTTCAGTTAGAGCCTGTTTTCATAGAAGCAGTAGTCTCTTCGTAGACTTACTTGCCGCAGTAGTAATAGTAATAGTTTATAATAGATAGATGTCATAATATTTACAGATATTAACTTAGCATTCATAATAACGAACACTCACGCTTGCTGTAGTAGGATGGTATTTGGTTAGAGACTTATCTGAAGGCGAGAAAATATTTATTTTTTTCCTATCCATATGCTCTTAACGTAATGTTGTGATATTGTTTTGACGATTATGAAGGATGCAACAATGAATATATATATAAAAAGAACGAATGTTATTGAGACCATTATTTTAGACGTCCTGATGCCAAACATGTTAGTCTTCCTTAGTGTTTTCCTACATTCTCTCTCTCTCTCTCTCTCTCTCTCTCTCTCTCTCTCTCTCTCTCTCTCTCTCTCTCTCTCTCTCTCAGGTAAAAAGCATATAAAGTTGTTTTTCCCTACTTTTCCCCTCAGTTATTTCCACCATATCCGCCAAAGGAAGCATGGTTGAAACCGCTCCTAGAAAAAAAAAATACGCTAACCACTTTTCTTTGTTGTGGCGTAAACAGGAAGTTCTGATTTACCGGGGGTGGGAGGGGGTCGGGGGGTTGGTCAGTGGTATGGTAGGAGTAGGTGACTGACTCGAGATACAGTGACGAGATTGGGAAAATGGCCATTTAAATTACATGACTCGTGGAAAGAAATAAACATGGCTTTCAATTACTGTCAGATTTGCGTTGATTTTTGTCCGGGAAGCGTTGTTATTCACATGTTTTTACAGAACACATTTACAGTTTAGTGGCGTGTCTTAATTGCTGTCAAGTCTTCGTTGGTTTTGTATGGGGAGCTGTTTTTTATTTTTTTTATTTTTTATAAACTGATATACGACTTTCTTAAAATTGTAACAAACTCTTTCTCTAACCTCCTTCCTTCCTTCCCAATTGTGCAATCTCTCTCTCCTCTCTCTCTCTCTCTCTCTCTCTCTCTCTCTCTCTCTCTCTCTCTCTCTCTCTCTCTCTCTCGTTTTCATTTACAAATATGATTGCAGCTCTTGGTTAACTTCATTATTTATGAGCGATTAAGGAGAGTATGTAAATGTCAAGGTGAAATGTTAGTCGTGTTTATCAAACAACGTATCAAGCATTGCGAATGCAGATTTTTTTTTTTTTTTTTTTGGTGCTTGTAGGTGTAGGCGATTTTAACCAGTATTTTAGTAATCTTTTACTCTCATGTATAGTGCATTAGATGATTGTTTATTTCCTACTGAAGTCTTACGTAATTTTTGTTTATGCATCTGCCATATCTTTACCTGTTTGATATGTCAGATTAATTATGATCATTGCATGGGATCTTATGGACCATGTTATTATGCTGAATAAATTTAATTGTAAGATGTATCTTTTGTGAATAAGCGCTTACTATCAAACATTGTAGGTGAACCAAAATTGCCATTCTATCTAGGGTACCTCAATTCGCATAGAATTCCCTATATGTTAAGTTCTAGAAGAAAGTAACTTTGTACGTGCGTTTATCCCATTTATTTAGTAATAAACATGCTACCCCACATGGAAATATATTTTACACATTTTTGAAGATTTGAAATAGAGAGGTAGGATTTCTCCAGAAGGTAGGAATTCTCCGGGGTAGCTTAACATTCTTCTTACCACATTGCTGATCAAGGTCATTGCAAAGATCATTCCTGATAATAGTGGTCTAGTGAAGCCTTAACATTCTATGTGAAATTGTAAAAAAAAAGTCTTTAGTGCTGGGCTGAAACTTAAGTACAAAACTAGCAGTGTTTTTTTTATTTCTTACAAGGCATTGATAAACCCTGGGGAAATATACTGTAAGTGGATTTGTTGTGTGAGAGAGATTAGATTTCACTGGTTAATATTTTGATGAGACCTTCTGCCTCAAAGACGGTAATTCTTTCCAAATCAGCATTTTTAAGTGAAGCGATTACATCTGTCTTTTCTCAATAAACGGAAACCTTGACTGTAATTTATAAAGCTGGAATCCTGCCTCCTCTCCGGTTCCAGGTTGGTTGGAGATTTTTTTCTCGCGTTGCATTTCCAGGCTTTGCTGACGGATGATGCTCCAGAGGCCTTTTGTAATCAGGTTTTGTTTAATACCTGCAATCGGACCAGGTTTAGTCCTGCGATTAAGCTTTTTAGGCCTGCAATCAGGACTCTGTTTAAGCCTGCCATTGGAACTCTTTGAGGCCTGCAATGTGGAGTTTTTAGGCCTGCAATAAGTTCCTAGTTATTCAATCATGAGTTTATAATCCAGCAATCTTTTTTTATTTTTTGTCTTTTAAAGATTACACTCGATTATAACAAACATTTTCATCTCGTGAACATAAACGGAGGTTTTTCTCATCTTAACCTTTCAAAGTTTTCAATTTTTTTTTTATTCTTTAGCAACTTGTATAGTTTCAGTTAAACTATCACCAAAAAATCATCGGCCATCGTACACTCCATTCCTATTTTCTTTCCTGTCCAGGAACCTTGTGATTAACATTTCCTGTCCGGTCTCTGATTTCTGTCACACTCATTACCTATTTATATGAATTATTTAATTGCTTTAATTTATGTAAATGAGAGAACTCTTGATTATTTTAGAATTACTTTCATACCTTTAAAGAAGGGAGGTGAAATGCTTGATGCATATAAAGCGTGTACTATTCATCACAACAAAGACATTAGCCCTTAAAAGAAATTGGATTAGGTTTTCATGAGCTGTCGTTACTGATTGGTAAAATTCAATGGGGTTGTGTTTGTGTTGGGAATACTACTTTTCATAGGAAGTTATTGGTGAGAGTAACTGACGAAGTCCAGTGGGAGGACTCCACTCCCCCCACAAAAAAAAAAGGAAATTAGCATAGGTGAAAACCTAGACCAGATAGGGGTTCAGGCAGACAATGCACAATACTGACAGAACTTGCCAGAGGTGATATATAGGGCATTGTTGTGTTTCACCACCTATATCGTGTACAGTACCGTGATTTTCTCTCCTCATTCTTCTCCTCCTCCTCCTCCTCTTCCTTCTCATCATCATCGTCATCCTTTGAATTTGAAAAAAAAAAATTTACTTGTGCTCTTCATTCTCCCACTTCATTGATGTCATTCTACTCCTGAGCGGTGTGTAATCCTGTTCTGGCGAGCAGGTAAGGTAAAGCCACCCTCCCCTTTCCTGCCCTTCAGTGCCCGTTATCAGGCCTTGGCATGTTGCCCATTTCGTGTATTTCAAGAGGCACTTCGCTGGTATTGACTCATCACTTGGGGAAAAAAAGGAAAGGAAACTCCTTGGGTATCACACTGAGGGAAGAGAAAGATTGGATTTTGAGAAACAATCGTTGTTTGCATGGAAACTAAACCATAGTTAGTTACAGTGCTGTTACTGTGATAGACCATCTCTCTCTCTCTCTCTCTCTCTCTCTCTCTCTCTCTCTCTCTCTCTCCTTCCTTTCTATATACTGTTGAAGTTATTTACTAGTAATTTCAAGTCTAAAAAAATTCATATCTCAATGTGGAATGATGTAAGCAAGCAAAATGGGGGTTGGTTAATTTACTTCAATACTCTAGTCATTGATTCAATCAGAATGAATGTACGCCCTGTTATGACTGTTGAATTCATCCCTAGTCATGTCTAATGTAGTTGGAACTCCTTGTGAGGCATCTAATACCTTATTAGGCCAACTGTGGCCTGTGTTCTAGACGTCAGCGCATACCGACTCTTAACACACGGGCTAAATTTAGTTCGTATTTATTGAATCGCTTAAGTAATAGTAGGTTCTTTTTTACATTTACTTTAGCTTGGCTGCCGTTGGGTAAGCTTTATACAACAGGTATCTATTATGTTCTTGAATCGAATGTTGAGGGACTCGGTGATTTGCATACAGCTCAGATATCTAAAAACTAGTTGTAGTAACAGGGAAATATTGATTCTTATCAAGTTTAGAAAGAGATGGACAGACAGATTAGCTTATCTTTAGCACACCGCTTTTTTTTCGGTGAAACTTAGTGGGTCTCTCTCTCTCTCTCTCTCTCTCTCTCTCTCTCTCTCTCTCTCTCTCTCTCTCTCTCTCTGAGATTGTGATGCTCAATACTAAGAATTTTGCTGCGTTAGACTATCCTGTTATAAAAAAAAAACACACTGTAAGGATGTACACTAACATTAAGGCACGCGTTCATATCAAATCGAATACAGATAGGCAATATCACGTGAATATACTCCGTATAGTATACGCTTCAGTTATGCCAGTTCCGTCATATTGCATAAGTACTTGCAGTTCTAAATCATTTATTTTTATGGGGTGACGGAATTCGACCTGTTTAAGGCAGAATGAAGAAAAACATTACATGTCCATGAAATTGAGATGCATTTATCGTAGCCTATGTAGCCTTGATGTACCAATTTAGCGATTTTAATTCTTGGAAGGAAGATAAGACTCATTCATAAGTAAGAAGTAAAGTTAAACTGTAATTCTTTGAAAGAAAGAAAGGAAAAAAAAAATATCGCCATTAAGGACAGACAAGGAACCGGACATTCCCAGTGGGCGGAAATAGTGCATCGACAATGCAGCATGCGCTGTGTCTGGTGGGCACCAGCGGCCACCCGTAGTCACAGTTGAGTGCCAGTGGTAGTGTGTAGATGGTCAGAGGTGGTCGTCCCTCTCACCCGATGTTTGTGGAGCTTGTATCACCACAAGTTACTGAATCGGTGTGACGTGCAATAAGGATATTTTAGTTGCCTTTCATTTATTAGTTTTTTTGTGTGCATTGAAAAATGATTTCATGAAGTGACGTCTCATATAAATGTTTATTTTCTTTTAGGAAAAGTTACAATCACCTCTTAATGTGATACATATGTACAGTACAGGTGTACAAGGTTTTTAGCGAGTGTGACGTCATATTTCCCGTGCTTTTAGAACGTTTGGGTAATGTTTGTGCGTGTGTGACTTTTATGTGGTGGAATGAGGACCTACTCATAGCCTTCCTAGCCTGACTGATGCGGGAGGCAGAAAGGCGTGCCCCTGCTGCGCATATCCTGCAAGAGAAGTGGCCGAGAAATAAAACCCGAACGACCGGATATAAAAAGAAAGGCGAAGGCGAAGGAAGGCAGCCGCAGCAGCCGCAGCAGAGAGGAGGGGGAGAAGGAGGAGGAAGAGGCATCCTCAACAACCTCAAGAGAAAGGGAAGAGGAGCAGTTCCAGCATCAGGGGGAGGAGAAGGAGGAGGAGGAGGAGGGGGAAGGAGGGAAGTAGTGGAGAGCAATAGCAATAATAATAATAATAATAACAACCAGACTTTTAGTGTGTGTTCCTATGCCCAGGGGTGGTGCATGCCCTTCCCAGTCATGGATTTCTGGCAGCATTTTTTCGGTCTGTCCCACGAAAATAACAACGTGCCCGTTCACCACCATCACCATCATTCGGCACAGCCAGGTGAGTCCTGATCATTAAGTTTCTCTCTGATTCATGATTTAGCGAGTAGGCTAAACGCTTCTCTGCCTTTTCTTAATTTTGTTTTTGGCAGATGACAAGGCTCTGAAGTGCCTAATGACTGCTGAGTCTATTATAATTATTATCATTATTATTATTATTACTATTTTCTTGGCCCTAGACTTTCCAGGTTCCGAAGTAATACTGTAGATAAATGATGGTAAGTGAATCGTAACTTTGTTTGTAGCATTTGTGTCAGCCCCACGGTACTGAACTTTGTTTTATGGTTTTTTCTTAAATTATTATTCAAAAAATATATCGACCACTACACTACATTTGCCTTTTTTTTCTAATCTACTTATGCCAGTAGCAACATGGCTACGCTATATAATATATATATATATATATATATATATATATATATATATATATATATATATATATATATATATATATATAATATATATATATATAATTATGTATGTGTATTATATATGTATGTATGTATGTCCATATAATGTAAATACATACATTCATATATATATACACTGTATGTGTATATATATATATATATATATATATATATATATATATATATATATATATATATATATATATATACATATATATATATATATATATATATAAAAGTATAAATACATATATACATCTATATATATAGTTGGGATCCATTTTGTCCTATTAAGGAAGCGAGACATGGAATCACCCTCCCCGTATTGGTCATAAAAGGTAGGTTTTCTTGGTTCCTACCTCATAATGGGGTCTGGAAAAGGAGCAGAAACCCCAAAGAGGTTTGTTATAGGGTCTTTTATAGGATCCCCGATCCTTGGAAGAAAAAATGACTAAAATAAAGGACGAGAGATTTCGAGTTTTTATCCGTTTGTTTTTGTACTTTCTTATCCATTTGTTATTGTACTTCGTCAATGTGGATTTTTAAGGCATCTAAACACTTCTCATTTCCCTAACCTGAGAATGTTTGTCTTTTTCCATTTGATTCTGTCGTCTGTCAAAAGTTTTCACAGTTTAGTGGTCCATTTTTGGGGCACACCCTCAGAAAGTAGCCCTTTTTACACATAAGGCGTTTCACTGAAGATATTTTTCATGGATGGCAATTAATTGTCCTCGTTCCCAGCTACGAGAAATAGATGTAGGCTTGCCATTTGTTATGAGATACATAGCTTCTCTAGAATTACCAGGCTGCAATGAATTTATCACAGATGATATCGGGCAATGTAAGATCATGAAAACATACGTTGACATTATCGCACATCTATCAAGATGCATCTCACATATGAAAATATATATATATCTTGTCTTGTTGAGAATGCCATGCAGATTGTTTTTGGGAGTGCCATTGTGTGAGGCCCAAGCGAGGCATTATTACCAAGTACAGTTTGACAGCAGTTTTTTCTAGTGTGGTGGTTAAGTCTTGTATGTGGTCGAGGGTGTGAAACGTGTCCACTATATTATCGAGAAACCCTTTTAGAAGACGATAAAACTTAACCCCACCTATCCAGTTTTTTATAGAGTCCTTTTTCTACCCCATGACTGTCCTACTAGTTACACTTAACGAGAAATAGTGAGGCTTGCAAGAGGTTACCAAAGATTTTCGAACTTTGTTGCTCTGCAACAGTTTATTTTTAGTTTTTATCTTGTAGCAATCTTTGAATCTTTCAAGTCTTGCTACTGTGGGACAGTCAGTTGAAGTATTTCAAACACACAAATGATGAAATTTTCATTGTTTTTCGTTCTGAATGCAGTTTTGCCACTTGATTTGTTCCTGTCAATTCTCACGTTGATAACGGTCTCGCTTCTTGTTTGGAGAGAGAACCTGATGGAAAACCCACCTTTTGGAGTAAAGTTACCTTATCTAATGTTGACAAGGTATCAGAGAGAGAGAGAGAGAGAGAGAGAGTCGTTTCTTGTTTCTTTGTGCTGCATTATCGGTTGGACAATGGTGGGAAAACATTTTTCAAATTTTTGTTTTATAGCTTCCAGATCAAATGCTTTCAATATGAAGTCCTTAAAGTAATATATTGATATCAAATTATTGCAGTCTTTTTGACGGTTTATTCAGGATATAATAAATGCTAAGGAAGTGGCAGTAGTAGATTACGCAGAGTAGCGTTTGGACTTCCCTTTTCAGAAGCTTCAATAATCATTGTCCAATCGACAGTAGTCTACTCCTCCCTCTCCTGATCTTTAATGGCCCTTCATTATATTCTATTGAACTCGACTGTCACTCAGAGAGAGAGAGAGAGAGAGAGAGAGAGAATTCTCAACCCTCTCAGGAGTAGTTCCGTTCAAGTTCCCAAGCCCCGTCATTAAAGACTAATGTACCCTTTGGAGGTTAATGGATGGCAAGAAGTGCCGTTGCTTTTTATTGCTCCTTAAAGGAAGCCAGACTTACATTGACTGTTTGGTTAACATCATCCTGCAAGAGCCATGGACATAACTTGAGCTAGACATTATAAGTCTTTTGTAACTAGAGTAAAACTGCTACCAGATTTTTCACTTAACGTTAGACAGCAACACGGAAAATGGCGTCCAACATTCCGTGTTGTCTTAAAAGCAACGTTCCGTACGTTAGCTTAAATTAACGCTGTTGGCTTGATTCCTCTGAACATTGGTGCTTCAGTGATCTGAAGTTGTTTTTTCCTTTATTTAATTTTTGATGTAAGGTTGAACTTTCTCGTGTTATATATATTTCTTCACTGAATTTCGTTCGGTGGACTGACTCTCTCTCTCTCTCTCTCTCTCTCTCTCTCTCTCTCTCTCTCTCTCTCTCTCTCTCCCCATTGGTTAGATTATAGTTGGAGTTGACATATTGCTGTCCGAAAGCCATTGAAAGGGTGACGAAAGACTCAAATTTACTTCATTAATACTTTTATTTTCTCTTATTTTCAATATTTTTATTTTTTTTTTCAATTATTTTTTTTATATTGTAGTTTACGCTTCTTTGTGATAGGTGTTTTCCGTGACGTATACGAAATATTTTCATGTAGCAACGTTGTATATTTTAACGCCTATTTTTTAAATGAAAAACCGTTAACTTCTAAGTAATGGTTTGTTTACAGTAATATCGACCATATTTTTTGTACTGCATAGTACTGATGATGACGATGATGATGATGATGCATGAAAAATATTAGGAAGTTCCCTTTAAAATAAAACTGCATTCCTGCGGCGCATGTTGCCATTTTGGATAAAACCTTACTAAGGTCGTCTTTGTATGTTAAAGAGGAAATAACTTTATTGGTAATTTCGTTTCACGTGATATGTTAGGAAATAGTTCCCGTCATGATAGGAAATGAATGAAGATTGAAAGTAAGTCACTGGAACAAGCTTTCACCCTCCATAAAGATCGAGGAAATTATTTTTTATGTTGATCTTCTTGAGAAGGAAATAACGGTACAAGACAGACGAAGTCGGTATCTTTGTTTGTCACATGACCTGTATTTATTTAGATTTAACTCTTCGTGGTTTGATAGTTGTTTATGTTATCTATTTAGATTCCGTTTTTTAATTTTCAGTTGATTTTGTTACATTGACTTCTTTGTTGATTTAGATGTTTTAACAGCCATTCTTTCGATATTCAAATTAAATTTCTTACGTATGAAGTTGGAGATATATAACATTACGCGAAGCAGTTAAGATACACTATTGGTCATCTATGACGAGCTTGATGTTTACTGTGCACTGTAAATTTTATTATGAAATTGATCGAGGGATTTGCATTATGCCTTTCTTCGGCTGCTCGAGTGTTTCTTTTTACTCGTGAATCCAGGCAGCATCTCTCTCTCTCTCTCTCTCTCTCTCTCTCTCTCTCTCTCTCAATTACATCATTGATCTAGGGGTTCAGAGAGAGAGAGAGAGAGAGAGAGAGAGAGAGAGAGAGATTGTGTGCTTCGAATGATGTTGACGTCTCTTCCGGCCTTGGCATTGAGGTTAGTAGGTCGGCAAACCGGTTTCCAAGGGCTCTTATTAGTTGACTAACAATAGGTAAAAGAGGCACCATCTCTCATGTTTTTTTTTTCCTTTAATTCAAACACGTGCAGTTCGTGCGTTCTTCCTACTACTTCATTGCAGGTGTAGTTTCTTTCCCCATCCTCTCGTCGTAGGGATTCCCATCTTATCTGTGTAGTTTTTTCTTTCCTGCGCACAATCGCTCTCTCTCTCTCTCTCTCTCTCTCTCTCTCTCTCTCTCTCTCTCTCTCTCTCTCTCTCTCTACAAGCTACTCACGTTGTCTTCTGCAGTCCGTGCGTTGCATCAGGCGTTCTCTCTCTCTCTCTCTCTCTCTCTCTCTCGGTATGTGAGGTTATTGATGTAATGAGAGGGCTGTCACGAGTACAAGGTTGAAGAAACGCAGGTGTCGTTGTGGTTTTTCCAATCTTTGTTTAATAGCATTTATGACGTTTTCTGGTGAAATGGTCGAACGGCAGAAGAGGTAAAATTGACCATTTTTCATTTGTGAGGTTTTCCTCGTTCACACCTCTTCAGGTGAGAGATGATGTTTAATTTTCATTGAAGTTTACAGTAGAGATTAAATCAGTCTGTCGAATTTCTGTTATTGCTGTACTGCGTATTTACTGATTCAAATAAGTGTCAATGACTAAACGGATATAGGGGAGACAGTGTCAATCCCTAATTATGACTCATCATTTATAAATGGCAATTAAATAATTGTGTAATTCAGTCCTATGGGGTGTATATATATATATATATATATATATATATATATATATATATATATATATATATATATATATATATATATATATATATAGATATATATTGTGTGTATGCGTGTTTTTGTCTCTGTCTACACACAACTAGGTAGTATAGGTGGTAACTTAGTCTAGAATATATCGCTATGGTCTCGCGGAGAGAGAGAGAGATTTATTTTTAAACTCCCAGATGGTCTCCCGTAATACTTTGTTGTAATGACACCCTGGGTACAGAAGACTCAATCTGTAACCCCCCCTCCCCTCCCGGCGGCACTGTGGACATTATTTATTTGATAACTGTTAAGTGGAAAGGAAAATATGATCGTGGTTAAGTTCATGCTTAATTAATGCCAAGTCATTTTGGAACCAAGTCTCTCTCTCTCTCTCTCTCTCTCTCTCTCTCTCTCTCTCTCTCTCTCTCTCAAACACACACACACACACACACACACACACACACACACACACACACACACACACACACACACACACACACGAGGAAATCAATCCGTCTCTATACTGTAGGTTCGAATGTTGTCTGAGTAGATGTTCTTGTATATAATTTATTTTAGATGTAAGTTATGTGGCTTAATATTAATTGTGTAAAATTAGTGAAAAAAATATATATATATATATATATATATATATATATATATATATATATATATATATATATATAATACACACTTATACACAATGTCTACATGAGAATGTATGAAAAAATGATAGGCTATATAGGCCAATTCTCTCTCTCTCTCTCTCTCTCTCTCTCTCTCTCTCTCTCTCTCTCTCTCTCTCTCTCTCTCTCTCTCTCTCTCATGGTTTAGTTAATGACGTACTGAGTAGTAGTGTGACTCACCAAGCCAGCTGTGTTCTTGCAGTTCAGGGGAACAAAGTGTGCTGTAACATTCTAGGATGAAAGAGAGAACGAGAGAAAGGATACCGGAAATTTCCATATCAGTGCCTTCATGAATGTGTCTTCAGGGGTTATGGTGAAGAAAAGTAGGAAGGTAAGAGGATTGGGATTCCCTTCCTGGGATGGCCGGACCACGGTATTTTCCCCAGTGCCCTTCGGAGGGCTTACTCACGCCGTCTTCTGGAACTCACTCACACCCTTTCATTGACCCGTTTTCGTCATCTTGACTCGCGCTCGGAAGTCCTTAGGTGGTATGACCACATAGCGTTAATCTCTTGGGTGTTTTCCTTCTTATTAAAATTTTTTTTGTTTACTAAGCGTAAGACGTCTGCTGTGAGCATCGTACATCATCTGACCTTTGTGTTACCTCAAAGCTTTGCTAGTGTTTTGTTTATGGGTAAGTCCCGATAATGAATCCATTAGCTACATTTGCTAAATGAAATTCTCAAACGGGATTGAAATACCAGAAATAGCAGCTTTCGATATTCCCGAAAGATGAAACCAGCCTTGCAGTCGCGACGATGCACGAGGCGCAGTTCCTCTTTTGCCACTTTGGAAAGTATATTTTTGAAGACGAATTGCTGTGGTAGTGCATACTCTTGGAGCCTTCTCAATTAGTAGTCCTTCTATTATGACTTGATTTCTGTCATCGAATTTTTGTTCCACATTTTGATACCCACATTATCTCATTGAAACCAGAGAATACTAAAATCAAGGGAAAGCTCATTTTGTTAAGAGTTCAGTGGGCCAGAACTTGCAAAACGTAAATACCTGTAGTAATGAAACACTTTTGTTCTCAGTATCGTGTAATAGGAATTTAGACAAATCGCATGGTTAAGCCGATGCAAGTCTTAGGGAGGATAGAGAATAGTGATTATTATTATTATTATATTATTATTATTATTATTATTATTATTATTATTATTATTATTATTATTATTATTATTATTATTATTAACATTTGTGTGACACGTGCCGCGTAAAAGGATGTCATGCTAATGGTTATTTTTTTTCTTTGGCAGGTACGTTAATTGGATCGCACCTGTTTGTGAAGAAACATAGTGATAAAGGTAATAACGTTAAGAGCCCCCAAGGTAAGGCCTGTCAAGGTAAGGCCTTCCAAGGTAAAGTCAAGAGAGTGGCCTTTAAAGGACTCCATTGGAAGAGTGAAGGGTGCCGTGTCAGTACACCAGGTGAATTATTTTCATTTCAATACTTTTACATTTTTTGTTTATTTTTGTTGTTCATCGATTACTGTTTTTTTTTTAATATTTAAATTTTACATTTTTTAAAACTATATACTTTCCTATTTTTCTTCCTTTTCGATCCGTCGCAACTGAAATACAAAGATTGGTGTATTATTTAGGTCTCAAACTTTCAAAATAATCTGTGGCTTTTAGGGTTTTTAAATTTCTGGTTTTATGATATAATTGTAAAAATAAAACAGGAAAGGGTTTGTATTTAGTCCATAAAAATAAAGCGTATTTTGTTTCAGAATAATAAAATCGAGCCAAACTATGTTAATAGAAAGTTTAACCTGAAGAGGTCAACTTAAAGACCAGAAAGCAAATGCAACCTGAACCCAGTTAATAACAGAATTTCCTCCCGCTGTCCCAAGCAGAAGAATAATTCTCGATTTCCACTTCCCTTCTTGGTGCGCTAGGTCTGACACATTTAATTATTGTTACGAGTAGGTATCACGCTGAGTTAGTCATATGGGTCTTTTAAATGTTTCCTGTCACGTCGCTTGAAGATAGGTGTTGGTTCTAGACTGGACCATGGAAGACATTTGTTGGATTCATATTGGACCTTGGAAGATGGTAAGTGTTGGTTTTAAACTGGATCTTGGAAGACTTCTGTTTGTTTCAGACAGAACCTTGGAAGACAGTTGTTCGTCTCAGGCTAGACTTTCGAAACTAGATGTTGATTTAGGCAAGACCTACACCATTGGACCGTTAATGCAGTTGGCAACTTGTTTGTTATAGGATTTAGAACTGGACTGTTGCCATTCACCCAAGTTCTTGTCATTAAATTATAGCGCAGATTGGATGGATTTGGTTCTGGGCTAGTACCAGCACGTTATAGTTTCACGCTCTTAGACTGGTCTGTTGTGGAATATACCTAGACCGTGGTTGTGGGTGAAATGCTTCGATCCAAGTTGCTTACGCTTAAAAACTTTGTGGAATTTTGAATTGGATTCTTTTGAGTAAATCGTCTGAATTGTATGTGGTTACTTGAAAATTGCAATCATCAGTTTATTCCGTTAATTAAAAAAAATTGCAAATAATTAGTAAGAGCATCGATTAACTCCATCAGGTTAATCGACGTCCCTCCATAAAATGTCTTTACTCTGAAATTCGAGCTTGACCGTGTTGTTTTAAGCGTTCCTTTTTCACGTAAGGGTCTACAGGCTTGCTTCATAAGAATGTGTGCTCGTGCTCAGTCTAAACATTAATAATTATGTGGAATATATCGATGTCCTTCTCCTTTAGAAAAGTTCCACTTGCAAGTTACTAGTATAACAAGAACATCACTAATATGTAGCTGACCAGAAACCGTTAAACCTCCGAAAATTCATATATTTTGTAATCTATCGCTAAGATAAATCCAACAATTCTTGAGAGATCCCGCTAAATTCACACACACACACACACACACACACACACACACACACACACACACACACACACACACACACACACACACACACACACACACTCTCTTGTTTACAGCTTCGTTAACGGCGGTAATTCTGAGGATCTTGGATTATACAGTGGCACAGCAACGTAGGTTGCAGTTGATGATCGGTACCAATTTAATAGGATTTAGAACTGCGCTTCCGTAGTTAGCAGTGTTGATTGCGGGTCGTATTTCAGCTGCTAATCCTATAATTATCAGGTGCGGATTTGATTCCGAACGCAGTCGTTCGTGTCTATTGCACGTACGCCATGGCAGTGCAGAATGCATGCTGGTGGTTTAACGCAAAGCTAAACTCTCTCTCTCTCTCTCTCTCTCTCTCTCTCTCTCTCTCTCTCTCTCTCTCTCTCTCTCTCTCTCTCAATATGAATTTTGTTGAAATATGTATTTTTGTTGTGTATGGGTTTTTTGTAATTCAGTTTTTAACAGTTTTCCATATCTGCACCTCTTCGTGGTGACCCCTATACCAATTCTGACCAGACCTGACCCCCTACTAGAAGGTAGTGAAGTACCAAAGTTCATTGCGTGAGTTCTCATTTGGACATTGTACGTTAAGAGGAAAAGTCTCTGGGACGTTTTTGCGTGTGTTAACATGTGGAGTAGGGTAGGGACGTTTTTTTTTTTATGCTTTACCTATAGTTTACTTTTAATGTCATATTGTTTGGGATCGTGTCTCACGCTGCTTTAGTTACTGTGTGAGTAACCAAGGCAACGATTTTATTCTGTTTTATTTACATATTGTTCACTACTAAAACAGACAATTAAAACAGTTTATGATTTTTAAAGATAGAGAGAGGGGGGGAGGGGGGTTTTTTCTGTCCGCACGTTTTTCTGTCCGCCCTCAGATCTTAAAAACTACTGAGGCTAGAGGGCTGCAAGTTAGTATGTTGATCATCCACCCTCCAATCATCAGACATACCAAATTGCAGCCCTGTAGCCTTAGTAGGTTTTATTTTAGTTGAGGTTAAAATTAGCCATAATCTTGCTTCTGGCAACGATATAGGATAGGCCACCACCGGACCGTGGTTAAAGTTTCATGGACCGCGGCTCTTACAGCATTATACCGAGACCACCGAAAGGTAGATCCATTTTTAGTGGCTATGATTAGCCTATACGCTGTAGCGGCTGTACAGAAAACTCGAATGCGCCGAAGAAACTTCGGCGCATTGTTTACTTGTTCCTTCTTGCATGTGCCAGCTCAGTGCTCTCTCTCTCTCTCTCTCTCTCTCTCTCTCTCGCTGTTATTACCAAGTGGACTTCTTAAGAATATAAATAAATTTTTTCCTCTTCAGTGAAAAATCTCTCTCTCTCTCTCTCTCTGCCAAAAACTATACCAGGAAAATTAAGGAAAGCACACAGGACATTAATCCACCACGCACCAGCATCGATAATGCAGCGTCTATTCAATGCGCTACCAGCTCATCTGAGGAACATAACAGGAGTGAGCGTAGATGTGTTTAAGAATAAGCTCGACAAATATCTAAGATGCATCCCAGACCATCCAAGACTGGAAGATGCAAAATATACCGGAAGATGCGTCAGCAATTCTCTGGTAGACATCAAAGGTGCCTCACACTGAGGGACCAGGGGCAACCCGAACGAATTGTAAGGTCTGTAAGGTAAGGTCTCTCTCTCTCTCTCTCTCTCTCTCTCTCTCTCTCTCTCTCTCTCTCTCTCTCTCTCTCTCTCTCTCTCTCATTTATTAGGTCAAAGGCGCCGTAACTCTGGTACCATCGTCTTGTAACTTGGTGTCATTATCCAATTTTCCCTTCACCTTGCTCCCTAGGATAACTTTTCGTCCCTTTCCATACATCCTCAGTTACGAAGTCGATTAGGATACCCTGGCAAAAGTTAATGGCCTTTGATCATCCAGGTCGCTCTTACACTATACCCTCATGCGTAATTGATTGGTCATGGAGATAATTATGATTGTGGTATTGTTTTTAAGAGCATTTTGCACATTCATTTCTGTTAAGCCATTGCTCCATCTTCGTGTGTTTAATAAAGTAGGAACATTGTTTGTTAGCGGAAGATTTCACAGATGAAATAACTTGGAAGCATTTAACATTTTAAAATGCTTAATATACAGACTTACGTATAGCTTGCACAAGTAGTAACCTAGATAATTAGGAGAGGACTACGTGAATGTTACAAGGCTAAAGACGTCACTTGTAAAGTAGAATTATGCCCAGAGGAATACGTGATTTGTGTGTCGTAAGGCCGATACACCATTGCATTGCTTTCACTTTTTCTTTGTGATGCTCTTAAAAAGCCATTAGTCTCATTAGGAGGAGGAATTGGGAATGAATTCCATTTGAGAATAGACGAACGTTGAATTCATAAAAAATCCACAAGGATGTGTAATTCAGCTGTTATTTGATAGTAATTCAATTTTCAAGGAACAAATTGATTAAAAAGGGTTATTAAATCCCTCCGTATTAAATTCGTCAATTTTTTAAGGAACAGAGACAACAAAGGAAGATTTTATTAGTGTTGAAAATCTTATAATTCCTGACTAAGTGAGGAGAGAATGTGTTGACCTTCCTGGGAGTGGCACACGAAAAGTTTTTATTTATCATTTCTTTGTTGTAGAGATGGGTGGAGGTCAGGAGAGGAAGGGGGAAGATGCTAGGTCAGTGTTCTGTCGAGGGTCAGAGGTCACACGTCGAAAGAGAAAGTCCGAGTTGGCTTTATGAAAAGCATATGGTGCAAGTGACTCAGTCTAAATGATTATCAGCGCAGAAATTCAGCACATTTGTGTTCGATTGGTTGGGGGATAGTAAAGGGTAAATTGTTTAGCCGGTACTTTTTTCATCCTTCATTCAAGTGATTAAAATATCAATATCCCGACTGATATATACTACTACTACTACTACTACTACTACTACTACTCATTGAAACAAATTGCTCTACATGTAGAGCAGTGAACTTGAATCTGTGCCCAGTCATCTTAATTATATTTTCGCTTTCTGGAAAAGACCCAGTTAATATCTGTGACTTTATCAGAGATATTAATAGCAGTGTTTTTTCGTCCAGTATTAATAGCATTACTATTGTAGTTAAAGCGCAGTTAGGGTAAAATCCAAAAGCCAGCGTGAAATAAAGTAGCTAGGGTTTGGACCATAAGTATGTTGGTTTTGAAAGAAAATGAAACCTATAAAGACAAAGTTTAATGTAACTTATGTCGGTAGAATCAGTGAAATTGTTAACAGTAATAACCTTTTTGAAGTGCGGCTTAGGATATAAATGAACTCCTGACGAGATTAAGGCCATCAGTGTAACGAAAACATTCCCATAGCAGACAGACAGACTGATATTTTATATTGAGAATAGGTTCCGTTTTTTTAATATTCTTATATGTAATACTGATTATATAGTTTGTGAATGTTTCCTGACGGTTTAGTATTGTTCAAAAATATATTTTTTCTTATACACATCGTGTTTGCGTTCAATAGATTGGACTTGAATGCATTCGTCGTTCAGTTGGTCGAAGTCTAAAAAAAAATCTTTCCAAAATTTCTCACCAAATTTCATACTTTAGTAGTTTGTATTGTGTTGGGGGGGGGGGACATTGTGCGTGATAATTTGTATGTGTATACATTTTTAGGCAGTGCGAATCAGTTGGTCGAAGTATAAAAAAAAATCTTTCCAAAATTTCTCACCAGATTTCATACTTTAGTAGTTTGTATTGTGTTGGGGGGGGGGACATTGTGCGTGATAATTTGTATGTGTATACATTTTTAGGCAGTGCGAAATGGCTACTGTAGTGGCATTATTTATCTCAGATCAGAAAGGAAAATAGCAAGAATTCGATTGGATTGGTTAAGAAGCAGTGACTCCTGCACATATACTGTATAGGCTACACCATAAAAAAAACCGTTGTGTACGTCTAAGGAGAAATTAAATATTCAGAAATGTTTCATAACTTTACTGTATAGGAAAAGTCAAATACCTGAATCTCATGGGGTCTCTTAATATTTTTTCTGATGTGCTTATCAACGTACATACACATTATGTATATAGCCTATATGCGGCTGTAGATTACTATACATACACAGCCCTATATTAAGATATTTTACTTAATTTTCACAGATTTTAGCATTAGTAAATAAAAACTTCATTATTTAATTATTATGCAGTACCGTATCTGGAGGCTCTTCTCACAAAAGGATTAAACGTTTTGAGTTGTGGTCTCAAATTGGAGTTGCTTGGTCTCTCTCTCTCTCTCTCTCTCTCTCTCTCTCTCTCTCTCTCTCTCTCTCTCTCTCTCTCTCTCTCTCTCTCTCTCTCTCTCTCCCCGATGATTTTTAAAACAAGCTTACCGAATCTGAATGAAATGGTATTTATTTGTAATTTGTATCGTACGCCAAGCTGACATGAACCAGGTAAAGATACGCAGCAGAGCTTTTCGAGAACAACGTCCTTTTGAAATCACGAGTAATCAGAAGCGGTTTGGGGCTGATCTGTTATATATAGAACCCTTTGTCTGTATAGTCGGCCTCTCCAAGCGTATGGCTGTGTCGTAAGGGAAAGGGAAGAGTAGATTGAACGTTTATTGGAGAGAGAGAGAGAGAGAGAGAGAGAGAGAGAGAGAGAGAGAGAGAGAGCACACTTATGAATTCAGTACCGTTATGGTTTACGCAAGAACGACTGACGAATCGACAATTGGCTTGAGAATTTTAGTTGAATGTTGAGGTCGTGGGCGTCTGATTCAACTTTTTTGTTTTTATTTGTGTGGCTCATGGCGTCATCAGCTGTGTGGTCTAAATGTCTATGGAAGGTAATCGCTGCCATTGCTATATCTGCATTTCGAATCCACTGTTGGTTCCGATACGACAGACCGTGACGATGCCATACATCTGGATGAAGCTTGTTCTCTCTTAACAGGCCTTCAAAGACTACATTGCTGTGCTTTATGCCCTGTGAATAGCCATACATCCAAACGCATCCTTTATTCTTCATCTGAGTTTAGTATAAGAATTATTCCAACACCAGTTAAATTGGAATTAATGTGGCTTCTTAAAGGATAAGATTGCTTTGCTTGGACAATTTTGATAAATGTTAGCGAGATTGAAAGTAATGTTCGTGCAAAGTTACAGCAGCAGAAGGAAATAAGTAACTTTCCAGTACAGTCTATGTAGCAAATTAGAAATAAATTAGAAAATAAAAATGGAAATGATCACGATAAAAAAAAGTAAAACTGTTGTGAGAACGAATGCTAGCGACGTGTGATTAAGAGAGGGGGGAAAAGGCTTGAATATCTCTCTCTCTCTCTCTCTCTCTCTCTCTCTCTCTCTCTCTCTCTCTCTCTCTCTCTCATTGCAAATAATGCTAGTTTGCTTATTCATCATTTACATTGACCTCAGGATGTGATGCGAAGTGGACCATAAACAGTTGCCAGATGTGTGGATATTTTAAAGATACGCACTTAACTTTCCGATACTATAGTTAATGGAAGCTGCAGGGATAAAAAGAGTTTTATTGTTTAGCAACTGCATTCTTTCATTATATTTAATAGTAAGAGTAATAGCAATAGTAGGAGTAGCGCAGTGGTTTGCGTAGTAAGTGTATTTTGTTCACTCGATCATACGTGAAATGGTGTCAAGGTTAGTCAAGGTACCCTTCACCCAAGCTTTGGTAACTTTTTCGCCCATCTTCCTGGGAATGTTACTGTAATAAATCCGTTATTTAGGTATTTTGTTTTTTACAGTCTTCGTTGTAGGGAAATTGTTCCATTTTGAATTAAGAAAAATCGTTTATACTAGCAAATTAGCTTGTAATCTTAAATACTGAGTTATATGTATGGCCAGTTATTATTATTGTACTATTATTACTGTTTGTTAAAATTTCAAGGTAACGTTATTCACATATGATAATGATTTACGGGCTGACGGTAATTACTGACAAAAGCGCTGTCCTTGCTTTCACTACCACCATAAGGATGTACTGCAATCTATATGCAAATGTTGTAATGATGGCTGGCTTTTTTTTTCTCTCCAAATGAACCCTTCAAAGACTGTGAAGTAATGTTTTGTTTTTCATCTGCCTTTCTGTATACCCGTGGGAGTCACATCTGCATAGGTAGGAAGGTCATCTTGACCTTTTTAGAGAAACCAATGGTTAAAATTATCTTTTATGTAAATTATTGCTTTTACATTGAATTTAGGTAAGATGCTTGCTTGCTTTTGGAGTAAAAAAATTGACTGTGATTATTGAAGATGTTATGAATTTAAGGCGTTCAGCAAGAGACAATTAGAATTAAGGTCCCACATTTAGAAGAGAACTGTCTCTATTTAAAAAGAAATAAGCCATTTTAATTCTGTTACTTAATTATAAAAGATAATTCCCTCACCCACAGAAATACCATCGCCTCTTCTAATTTTAGGAATAAAAGGAAAATTCCACACCAGCGTCAAAGGAAAAAATCATCTCCTCTAAACAAAGATAATTAAAATGCCAGAGTAATTAAATTCCACACCTTACACAGTAATAAAAATCATTTTGGCATGATTTATATTTCCCAGTCATGACAAAACAGTGAAAGATATTTTGTTGCTCACAGAGAAACATAGAACTTGATCCACAACGTTGAAAGAAATTAATCCAGACGTTTTCTCGTCCACCAAGAAAAGAAAAAATTATTCTACCTATTTCACAGCACTGGCTGAGGAAAAATTCTACGAGCGAGTTCTTTTGCAGCGCTAACTCACTTCGAAATTTTAATGTGCTGGTACAGGGTACAAACAACCCCAGCACTTCAGCCCATTAGGGCCCCGAGCATAGTTTGTAACTTTCTTGTAGTTGGTTGCTCGCTGAATGACGAGTTCGTGTAAAAACTCGCAGGTGATTTATGTTATTTCGGGAGCGATGTTGTCAGTAGTCGAGATAACTACTATTGTTTTATGGTCTTTCGAAACTGAGGCTATTTCAGTTTCTTGAGAGTTAGTACGTTTATGCATGTGCTTGGATGTGCTGTATCCATGTATTGGACCACACACACACACAAGCACTATATATATATATATATATATATATATATATATATATATATATATATATATATATATATATATATATATATATATATATATATATATATATACATGAAAATAAGAAGGCCCATAAAACACTATTTAAACGTTGAAACCATATATTTCGGGCACTTGTTTCTGTGCCCTGTTCACTGGTAGAATATGGACAGGTGGAAAGTTACAATGGTATATATACAAAAACATGAAGGTGTGGCTTTAGGCCTCCGATGTTATGGAGGTGGCGTTTCTTAAGAAGGAGGAGAATGACCAAATTCCTAGTGGTTTTGGCCTCATTAGCTCCCGTTTGGCGATGGATCTGGCGGTCTTGTTTCTTGGGTCTTCTTCTTCAGGAGGGGTTTGAGGATTAAGGTGTCGATGGCGTCCGATTTCCAATGTCCTCCTGACAGGTTCATATTGTTGGTTTGATTGATGATAGCAGATTCCAGCATCTTTCTTTTGTACGGACAGCTACTCTTGAAAACCAATTCCGCCCCACTCCAGTTAATGACATGCCCTGTATTTCTGATATGTAGGAAAATTCCCGAACTCTCCGAAGGTAATGTACTGATCTTTTGTGCTCTGTTATTCTTTGCGAGAGCGATCTACCTGTCTCACCTACATAGATGTCATGACAATTGCTACACGGTATCTTGTAAACTCCGGCTTCTTCCTTTTTGTTATTTAAGTATACGTTAACGAGCGAACTCCCGATGGATTTGGGATAATGGAAAATGAAAGGATTATTAGAACTCAGTTGTTCGGTGGCCTTTTGGATGTTTTCATCGTAAGGAAGCTTTATTTTGTTGTTGAAATCTATTTGTCTGTTGTGAGTGGGGCGGAATTGGTTTTCAAGAGTAGCTGTCCGTACAAAAGAAAGATGCTGGAATCTGCTATCATCAATCAAACCAACAATATGAACCTGTCAGGAGGACATTGGAAATCGGACGCCATCGACACCTTAATCCTCAAACCCCTCCTGAAGAAGATGACCCAAGAAACGCGACCGCCAGATCCATCGCCAAACGGGAGTTAATGAGGCCAAAAACCACTAGGGAATTTGGTCATTCTCCTCCTCCTTAAGAAACGCCACCTCCATAACATCGGAGGCCTAAAGCCACACCTTCATGTTTTTGTATATATACCATTGTAACTTTCCACCTGTCCATATTCTACCAGTGAACAGGGGCACAGAAACAAGTGCCCGAAATATATGGTTTCAACGTTTAAATAGTGTTTTATGGGCCTTCTTATTTTCATATTACACTGTAGTATTACAGGAAAAGACATTCATATATATACATACATACATACATACATACATACATACATACATACATACATACATACATACATACATACATACATACAATCTAATTAGGGAGGTAATACTCTCCAGTGAAAAACCTTCACAAGGGTCACTGCAACGTTCACTCTGCTGAATTATGGGTGAACTTAGTGCAGAAAACTTCCGCGACGCGAGCCGCTGTTGTGCCAAAATGGCACTGTCAGAAGACATGAAAGGTTCAGAAATGTCAAAGTACATAATAATAAACATTTTACCGTAGCAGAAAAGATGAATTGGAATATTTGGAGATTGGTCAGTCATTTGGTAAGAAAAGGTCGATGGTTTATGTAAATTTGTATAATTCTGAATGTTTTAGAGCAAGGGGGAGTGGAAGACCTGGGTAGTGCTCGATAAGAGGGATGTAGCGAAGTTGTTGGAATGGAAGGACCCCGACACCAAGGAAGTGATGGAGGGTGTGCAGTACACACGAAGGGGTGAATGGAATGGCTGGCTGTGTGTGCGCGCCCCGTAGTAGGATAGTGACGTCGGTGCACCCCAGTGCACTGTAGACATTACTTAATGTTCTTTGGAACGTCCCTTCGGGCCCTAGCTGCAAACCTTTCATTCCTTTTACTGTACCTCTGTTCATATTCTCTTTCTTCCATCTTACCTTCCACCCTTCGCTAACACTTGATTCATAGTGCAACTGATAGGTTTTCCTGCTGTTACACCGTTCAAACCTTGTTACTTAAATTTCCGTTTCAGATAAGGTCGTTCAGCGCTTGGCCTTTGGCCTAAATTCTTTATTCTGTTCTATTCTGTGTGTGTGTTTGGTTGTTTGTGTGTGGAGGGGGGGGGGGGGGGAGGAGGATCTGTACCCCACTCGGCTAATGAACATGCAGATGTAGGTGAAGTGAATCGTCAATTGTTTCGAAAGTTTTTTGCACTGGGCTCATTCCTGATTTAGGTGTTACAGTAACAGTTTTTTTCTGCGAAGCAACCCTTTCTAGGAAAAACAGACTGACTTTGAAAATTAACAATGACTTAACTAAAAGTTATATTTCACTAACTTGGGAATAAGAGGATTCCGAGTTATGGCACTAAAGTTGAAGTCGTAGTTCCGAAGATTATTCATTATTAACTTTGTTATAATTTATATCTTCGTATGAGTATTGGAGGAAAGCCAGATGGGAGGGATTTTTACTGAAAAATTCTTTTAGATTAAACATTAAATGTAAACACTATACGTTATTATATTTTCCTTATTTCCAAGTGTTTTGGATAAAAACAATCCCAAGACTGTAAATATGTTTTTTAAAGCATCCAGAATTTTAGATGTGAAATGTTTAGTCATTAAAGTGAAATAACTTTTTTTTATAGCATAACCCTTTTTTTATGGCATAATCCGGTCTGAACAATTTGTAAATAAAAGAATATGTCTTGCTGCTTCTGATACAATTTTTAAAAAACGAGTTAAGGGAACGGAATACTGTTCCTGAGTATACTGGCTGGTAGTTACCGTACCCTGTTGGTAGAAGTGTAAAGCAGTTAATGAATAAGAAGTAATTTACCCATAGATCTAAAGAGTTCTTTGCTACTAACAGACCACTTCATCATCATAAAGATCGCAGTTGATGGAAAAGACCTGATAATTGATGAAGCAGAATAAGTAAGACATCTTCAAATTGTATTATTTCTCACGACTAGGGCTGTTCATGTAGCGTGTAAGGCCTACGAGTATGACAGAAGATAAACGAAGAGACTTCTGGGCTTCCTTAGATTCGATTGTAATCGTATAAAGCACGACTTCCTGAAATCTAGTCATCCCCCAGTCGTTTTGCTATTTAACTGTTTGGTCTGCCTAAGTCGCGGAATTCGTGTATCTTGCAATAAATCTCTGAAATTTGAGTGTGCGCGCACGCGAGAGCGTTTCAGCTGAGTGAGTTACTAATGTTAGTGGGATTTTTGTTTATAGCCGGAATGATAAAGATTTGATGCATTTGTCCATCGTTTGGATTTTGTTTGGTTAATTATTTTCTTGCGTGCTTCAGTCTTTTCAGATTGTGCTTGTCAGTATTTTATTTTTATCTTGTTTCATGCATACATTTCATAATTTTGTAGTTTTGTTTGTATATTTAGAGTCTACGGGACTTGAAAGGTTTCATTTCGAAGAAGGAAAAAGACAATGAAATATGCAGTAGTATATTTTTAAAATATATTTTTAAAAAAAATATTGCAATGTGACACTTTGTACTGTTGTTGATGATGATAAAAATAAGAAAAAATATATTCCTCCCTTTTCTTGTGTGTCTACTATTTTTTTCTCTCCTTCACTAGATCTTATTCGAGCATTTTCGGGAATTCCGGGCCCCCCTCGAGTCGCCCTTTTGGTCCATACGAGGGTCCTTTTCATGCAAGCGCCGTTGTTGTCTAAGCCACTTCACATCCTCTTCCTCTTGTTAACAAAAAGAACATCAAATAACAATTCCCTATTCAAAACATCTCGTAGAAGATTCTTTCTCCTCTTCCCCCATTTGAGTTTTTTTTTATGTGTGGTGATCCGCCATTTTTCTATTTGCGTGCAATTTGGGAATGAAAATTTTGGGAAATATTGAAAGTTTCTGTAGTTGTAAGAAAATTTTGGGAAATATTAAAAATTTCTGTAGTTGTAAGTATTCGCTCTTGTCTAATGGCATTCGTTGAGATTCTCTCTCTCTCTCTCTCTCTCTCTCTCTCTCTCTCTCTCTCTCTCTATGATATCGTATGAGGCACGAGCGAATAAGAGAGATGCAATGTTCTCAGTTTTATATATATATATATATATATATATATATATATATACTGTATATATTTTAGTGTTCTCAGTTTATATATAATATATATATATATATATATATATATATATATATATATATATATATATATATATGTATGTATGTATGTATATATATAAATATATATATATATCTATCTTTATCTATATCTATATATCCATATATGTTTATACGGGTATGAGTATTATTGTGTATTTGCCAGAAGAGTAAGGAGATGAAGTTGCGTTTATCTCACCTTGCAAACATTAATGAAAGTGTAACTTTTACTAACCACGAAAAGGCACTAGCCTCAAATATGTCACTCATTCTAATAATTACTTTCGAGAATGAAAAATTAGGAGTGTAATACCCCCATATGTAAGGTAGAAGCAGGTCAAACCGTCATTTACGTATGCATCTCTTGTGACGTGATGTCAGATTTTTAGCCATTTAGCATAGAAACTTTACAAATGGCATTCTTAGATAATGCAATGAAAGTCTTCGGAAAGGAAAAAATTTCGGTTATTGTGATAGCTTAAGATGTCGGCCTCTGCATTTTGGGGTGTGGGATGGGGAGGGGAATATCTCTGTTGGCCCGATTGGCACGGTGCCCAGTGGGTGGCGATAGCAGTGGAACATCGCTTGGAGAGGTTGGGCACTTGTTGTGGGGGTCGGGTGGCCATGACTTGGGAGTAGTTAGTTTCTGGGTGAAATGAATCTGTATGAGTGACCACACTGTATTATTTTTGCGTTCATAATTATTTGAAATTTTATTAATTACTCAAACTTCTTGGGTTATCTTATATTCTCTCTTGTTTGTGAAGTTTTCTACATAAGTTTCCTTGATTTTACTTAGTGTGTAATCTTGCTTAATTTATGCGTTGCTACTTGCCTGTTTATGATATTCATCTACAGGGGTATTTAAACTAAGTGCTGTTTTGTACAGAGAGAGAGAGAGAGAGAGAGAGAGAGAGAGAGAGAGAGAGAGAGAGAGAGAGAGAGAGAGAGCTTTTCCGGATCAAGATTTTCTTGCAACTTTCTATATGACATACCCCTTATCTCCTCACCAGTTACCTAACCCCCTCCACCCCACCTCACCTCGCATTATCTCCAAGTTACTCACATTTGCATTACTGATGCAACATCTATTCACTAATGTGTGTTTGTATTTATTTTGTCTAGATATGTACGCTTTTAATGTATCTTCATTTTAAGTCCTTGGATATACGAAGTGTTATTATCATCACTTTTGGCACACAAATTGTCGGCATTCTTGTTTGTTTTGTATTTAATTCAATTTTTATTTTACATTTATATAGTCTAAGATCTTAATAAGCTACTCGTACCGCAAGAGAGATCTCTGCAAGTTATTAATCTCTTGGTTAGATCCTGTCCATATGCAGGTCTGGGAATGTATAAATTGTATTGCATCATATTTCGTTTATCTCTGGAAAATCAGAAGATTATTTATTCGGCATTTTTCATATCGGGAAGTTGACCTGAAAGTTTTTATTTTTCATGTTGGAAAATGCACAGTTTTCAATTGGGTGATGGCAACTAAAGTTAGGCGCTGTTCATGTATTTTGGAATTTATATGACTGAAGATGTAATTTTAAACTATTTTCATTCATTATTTTACTCTTGCCGTGTAGCTGCTTTCTATATTACAGGGATTCATTCATTTTAGCAGTACACATTAATGGTTAATTTGGGTGCATTTCTTGCCCTATTTTCTAATAGAATTTTGTGTCTTTATTGTTTTTCTCATAGCAAATGCTAACAATAAGTACGAGAAATTAACGCAACCATTGGTGGACAAAGCACTCTTATTGCCTAGCATTGAAAAACTATTGGATTATCTAGCCGTGGAAAAAACTATTGGATTGCCTAGCAGTGAAGAAAACTTGGATTGTCTAGCAGTGGAAAAAAAAACTATTGTATTGCCTAGCAGTGGAAAATACTGTTGGATTGCCTAGCAGTGGGAAAAGCTATTGATTGCCTAGCAGTGGGAAAAACTATTGGATTGCCTAGCAGTGGAAAAAACTATCGGGTTGCCTAGCAGTGGAAAAAACTATTGGATTGCCCAGCAGTGTAAAAAACTATTGGATTGCTTGTTAGCGGAAAAACAATTTGGTTGACTAGTAGTGGAAAAGAATTCGGACTACCTAGTCTTGGAAAAACCACTCAGATTGCTTGTTAGAGGAAGAAGCATGTACATTGTCATTCCTACATTGTCTAATAATGGAAAAAGCACTTCATTGCCTAGAAATTACATTGCGTAGTAATGAAAAAATGCTGGAATTGTCTGTTAGCGAAAAAGCATTCTGCAAAGAAGTGGAAAAACCACATAGATTACCTAGATCCTCATTGGACGGGTGGTTACCGTTCTCAGCTAACACTGCTGGCCCTGCGTTCGATTCTCCGACCGGCCAATGAAGAATTAGAGGAATTTATTTACACAATGAGCTGTAGGTCTCGTTGCTAGGTAACCAATTGGTTCTTAGCCACGTAAAATAAATTAATCCTTCGGGCCAGCCCTAGGGGAGCTGTTAATCAGCTCAGTGGTCTAGTTAAACTAAGATATACGTAGATTACCTAGGAGTAGAAAAACTTAGATTCCCTAGTAGTGGGAAAAGTACTGATTGCCAGGTAGTGGAAAAATTACCGGGTTGCCTATTAGTGGAAAAGCCCCTTACATTGCCTAGCCTCAGGCTCTGAATGTGCCAGTATTTCCGTATGCAAATTCTTTGTAACGCCACGAAAATGAGTAATTACAGTCAACCTTGAATTAAGTAAAGAGGATTTTCCATCAGTTAACTACACCATAATGAAACTTAACCTTACCCTCAAGTGGCGTACATCCTGACGATCGTGGGTCAGTTCCTGGGATATAGGATACGCCAAAAGGACCACACTAGATTGCGTCATCGTGGTGAAGGGCTTACCCCCCGGTGACGTCACGAGATATGCATTGTTTGCACGGGAAAGCCCAGAATATCCTGTTCTCGAGTGTTATCAGCTAGAAATAACTAGCTTGCCTCAGGTTACTGAGAATAGCTGTTATATTTATCCACTTTTCTGGTGATAACTAGTTTTTCGCACGTTGGTGCGGGACCAAAAATACTTTTCAAATGTTTAGCTTCGAGGAATTGATGTCACGGAGTAGTGTATGTTGCAAAGACGGAAATGAGTAGGAGCTTTTGCGTTATTGTACATAGACGTCACTTAGTTGTGAAAGGTAAAACAGGGTATCAATAAGATCTCGAGAATAGGTTTAGATGTTAGGCTGGCTTTAGAACTATTAAGACTGATTGTCACTAACGATATATTATTATTACGTAAATGCTTCGAGTTTATTATTCTTAAGAATATTTTGATCTGTTCTATTTTGGCGTTGTTGTTGGCTTGGTTTGTACTTGTTTTACAATATTTCACGTGACATGGTTTACTCGTGACATTTTTTTTTTTTTTTTTTTTTTTTTTTTTTTTTTTTGAGAAAGAATACATATCATGAGAACATTATTTTAAGAAGAAATTTTAAATTTGCGGAGGAAAGTGTACAAATAGAAATCGTAAATCGTCAGCAGTAAAACTAAATATTTAATTGCGTAAACTTAATGTCCAGTTATGAGAACAGCAAGAAACAACCGTAAGACGTCACTTTTCATGCCCTATTGGGGGAAGGTGGCCCGCACTTTACGTGGGTGGTGGGTATGGGAAGCACTGCCAGATTAAGTAAGCGCCTCTCATGTCATCTCCAGAAGGTTCTATTTTTAGCCATTTTATGCAACAACATGAAACACGATCAACTGAGTGAGATATGTTACAGAACTAAATTATTATTATTATTATTATTATTATTATTATTATTATTATTATTATAACTCGAAACGCAACCTTAATCACAATCATAAACATGCTTACGAGTATATAGGCAACTTAATTATTTTGAATTCGCTTCGCTTCAGAATTAAGTTTTTATTGTTATTTCTCGTTCAAGATTCTGTGAACTTCAGTGCCCTTGTCGCCATTATGTCGTTAAGTACGTAATACCGATGCGGTTTAATCCAGCCCAATAGATTCTTGTATACTGTTTATTCTCAGACACGTGAACATTCCCATTGGAGAGTAATGATGTAGTCCGGTTGTATCCCTGGAAATAGAAAGTTGAAAGTTGTGTCTGGACATACAGCAATACAATAATACTGTCAAAAATTTCATACTTATGGCCTTGTATACTTGGAGGTAATGTTAGGCTTCAAATCGATGCCACTGTGTCAAAATCCAATGTAATGCATGCGGATAGTAGATGTTGATAGCTATGTTCATTTAAAGACTGTGGAAATAACACGATCTTTTAAAGAGAAATTTTAATTCTTATACATGCAAAAATGAAGATATGTCAAAGTCAGTAACTGGGTTGTATGTAGCATATTTGTAGAATTTTGGTTTAACTCACAACCTGTGAGATAGAGCGCAGTTATTTACCAGCTGATGCCAGTGAAAGCAGTAAACATCACATTCGGTAATACATGTACATTAGCCGACTGCTTCTTATTTTGACTTGGAACAGGTCCGTACAGTAAAGTACAATGGACTCCTGTTCAAACTGAAGTCCCACTTCAGTGAAAGTTTTGGGAGACGGCAGTGAATGTAAAAAGGACTTCACCGAGTCTTTACAGTAGAATAAAGAGCTTTCATCACATTGATAAAGTTGGATAGTTCTCTGACGTTATTAGGTTTTACTACAGAAGTTTGTTTTGAAGCTGCTCATTGGCCGTATGTAAAGTTCCTTTTGCTAAATTTAAGTTAGTAAGCGGTTAGTTCTGTCAGTATTGATTTAGATTAATTGTTTTTTTATAGAAAGGATGTAAAATATTAATTATGCCATTTACTGTTCATATATTATTATAGATAACGAGAAAAATCATTAAACCATTGGATTTGCCTTCATGAATTAGATTAAATCTTTGTATCACGGCTATATTGAAGACTAATCCTTAGAGGCGTTTATGTCTCCACAAGTATATACTTGCTTTGGCTTTTTAACAGTTTGTCTGTAATCGAAGATTGTAACTGTATCTCTCCAGGTAAGATTGTCAGAAGTTTATAATATTTATTATAGTTGTTACATGAGATCTCTACCAAACACTTAGGAGGTGCCAAAGAGCAAGAGTCTGTGCTGGCATAATAAAGGGCAGAAAACATTTCAGTCCTTTGTGTGTGTGCGGGAGTGAGTGACAGTGTTCTCTTGTTGACACGGAATAAGGCCGTCGCATCGACGCTCATGTAAACACAACCTGAGGGTTTGTATATCCGTTTAATGAATTCCCTAAGTGACACAACCAAGGGACAGCGTGTTCTGTGTGCCCTAATTAAATTCACCGTCAGAGTCCCGGGCTTTTGGTGGGTGATCGCTCCTTCCTGCCGGTCTCAGTCGGGACTCGGTAGTAGAATGAATGAGCGTTGTCACGGATTTGTATTATTGAAAATGTTCTGTGATGGAATATTTCTTAGCTGTATTTTAGCCGGAATTGTTGCTCTTGTGCTCAGTGGTTGGTAATGTGAATCGCCTTATGTATTGTGTAAATTGTTGCAATACTTACGTCGTAAGAAGAAAGGTATGATTTTGAAGTCATCATCAATATCAACGCCGTGCGACGCGAGGAGCCTCCGTGAAATATCACCACTCATGTCTTTCCTGTGCTTTCACTTCCAAAGATCTTCACTCATCTCCAGCCTCCCGTCACATAGTTCTCATGCAAGTAGGTCTGGGTTTTCCCACCCTTCTAGTGCCATTGGGGCCCAGCTGACATTATCAGTACATGTCCTAGCTATTTCTGTCTCCTTTCAGTATCGTATGGAACTACCTGTAAAGTAATTTCCCGTATGTTATAATTTCTCACTTCCCTGCCAGCTGACTCCTCCTCCAGGGTTTTTCACATCGACAAAAAGTTTGTTTACGTAGTTTCATTGTCATACCGTGATTCATGTCCGTATAGCAACACACATCATGCTAAAGTATAATCTTACTTTGGTATGTAATTTCAGTCGGTTTGATTTACAAATCTTACTTAGTCTGCCAATGGTTTGATTTGCCCTTTTTTTTTTAGCCTTTCAGTAATTTCCAACCGGAATTGCATATTTTTCTTGAATATTTGAAAGACTTAATCTCTTTAATCTTTTCTTTCCATCTTTTAATTTATAAGTTGCCTGCAACTTAAAGATAACAAAAGATTTTCAGATTGATTGGTCACTTGAGAAATCATCAACAGCAATGTCATTTTAAGTGACTTCATGTAAATTCTTCAAGTCATTCGACGCTAATTTTTAGTAGTTTCCTCCCTGTTTCTTTTTTAATATGAAATTCTCTATTTTTTATATGCTCTTTATCCTAGTTTAATTACAAGCTTTTATTTAACTTGACTTCTGCGTCTGTTTGGGTCAAAACTTTTAACTCAGTTTTCGACCTGTTCCCTTCGTCCAATCGACTTGAAATTTTGCATGGTTACTCAATCCCGGTGACAATACAACCTTACATGAACAGTAGGGCAGCAGTGACCTCTCCCAGTATCTCAGGAGTTGTATGAAAATCTCGGGGTTTTTCATACCTTCTTTGACTGGGTAGAATAAGTTAATAACACTACGGATTTTTCAAACGTCCTTTGGCTCGACGGGATATCACGTTCAAGTTCGTTAGTTACAATCATAAATCGGTTAAAATTTCTGTCAAAACTGAAAATATAAAATAAGAAAATATTAATAAAAAAATTTTTAAACACGGTTTCATTAAAATGCACTAAAGAGTAAAAAATAATTTTCTGAGACCAGGATTTTCGTACAATTAATCATGCCTATAAAAATAAAACTGTGGGCACCAAACATGAAAGGAATTGCTACAAGAAATAAAAATTATTTTTTACTTTTTAATGCGTATTAATAGAGCGTGTTTAATTATTTATATATATATATTGATATCATCCTCTATGTCACGACCTCTCCTTTCTTCTCTCTCTTTTTTCATGTATATTAGTGTATTGCCTTTGTCAGTTTGTATATTTTGAGAAATTTAATTTTCTTCATGCTAACTTGGGATGTTTAAAATCTCGCACACTTCAGTTTTAAGAAATTTATATGTCCTTTAGAAAAATTAATAATGCATCTTTCATCTTAGGCTAGTATGGGTCGTATTCCTTACAGGAAGCAAAGATCAGCTACAGCCAAATTAAAACAGAACTCATAGATAAATCAGAGATAAACTGTCCAAAATCAACAGTTAGGCAGAACATAAATAGGTTGGGAAAATTCTGCCAAACTCTTATCAAAAATATCAGGTAAAGAATAATTTAGCACTTCAATAGACAAAGTTAGAAAACCTTCCCATTAGGAGCAAATTTTTAAACGGTGTTAACTCGACCAAAGCCTTGGTAGAGTACTTTACAGAGCTTTGTATTTAGTTTTATTTCATCTTCCAGCATCTGTAAGAGATGATGGTTTCAGTGTTTTCTTTTTCCGATAATCTCAGGTTGGAAAGAACTTGGTACATTCAACTACTGGCGTCTTGTACTGTTGATATGCCTTCAGAGTGATTCCACATATGGGATTCCATGCTGTGGAAGCTTGATTTTTTGGGTTAATGGTCCTTTAGACTTGAGATTATCAGTTCGCATTGTGAATGACAATAGGATGCATTTTGCCGAAATACACAGTATTCTTTGGAGAAACAGAATTATCCTTGCTGTAAAACAAAGTCGTGAATGACTAGATGAATCAATATCTCTCTCTCTCTCTCTCTCTCTCTCTCTCTCTCTCTCTCTCTCTCTCCAGTGTTTCGTTTACGTACATATATGCTCAACGCATTCAAATACGTTCCTCTCCAAAGGAAAAATGTGTTCTGGTAAAAGATAAATATGGTTCAGTCAGCGGATATCTTGAATAATTTTCAGTAAAAGATAAATATGGTTCAGTCAGCGGATGTCTTGAGTAATTTTCAGTGAGTAATTTCTTCAAGGAAACGTAAGGTAGCCAGCTGTAGTACTCATATAGACATACGCCGTGTTTATACTCTGCTAAACTCCGACCTTTTGGACCCCCAAAAGCAGCTTTTAACTTATAGTCGCTCACCTTGGGCAAACGTGTTTATGCATATTGTTGGTCATGTGTTTTTCCGTATTGATTTTATAATACTCCTACATTTCTTTCGTACTGACTGCAGATGCGGACTGGCTTGTTTCTTACAGTAAAGTAGATAAAGAAAGCAAGGAAAATCATCCGTAGGGTTGAGGTTTAAGGTATCGTCGTGTTATGAGCGAGGAACCACACAATGGGTCTCAGATTCGGTGAATTCGATTCTTAAATGTCTCGTTTCTCCTTATATTACTCTTTCTTCAATATTTGGTGGGTCATTTCCAGGGAACCTATTCTAGATGTTGCCAGCTCTCTCTCTCTCTCTCTCTCTCTCTCTCTCTCTCTCTCTCTCTCTCTCTCTCTCTCTCTCTCTCTCTCTCTCTCTCTCTCTCTCTCTCTCGTTACTTTTCGATGCATTGATAAGCTTTCTGGTGACAATTCGATAAAAGACATTCTTGCGTATTTGCATGTCTATTTGTACATAACCTTTGTTATTTAATACTCTGCTAATTCCCTTCATTTATATCTCAACAGATGTTGCATACAGAATTTTATTTTTAACGCTCGGTTAATTCACTTTATTTATACGCGTAAATTTGCCGTAGACCGGAGCGAAAATGTTGCGTGACATACCTTCTAATTAGATTTCATCAAAGCAGTCAGAGTACCTTGGTGACAAGTCAGAATCAGTCGCGGTACCAGACAGGGTCAGCTCTCTTCCAGCCAGAACTAGAACCTGTAAGAAACTGGATTCGAAGTTCAGGGGATTATATAAAACTAGACATATCCAAGTTCAAGATGTGTTTGTGGCTAACAGGGCACCTGAACTGCTTAGTCAGTCTGGTTGGAATTTATCGAGAGTTTTTGCAAAGGTTCATGCTTCCACACACACACACACACACACAGAGAGAGAGAGAGAGAGAGAGAGAGAGAGAGAGAGAGAGAGAGAGAGAGAGAGAGAGAGAGAGAGAGAGAGAGAGAGAATCATTCTGGATAAAACATCAGTATTTTACACTTAGTGTTTGAATTCTTAGCGGGACCATTTTAGTGTAGTATGCGTTTTAAACGTAATGTTTTTACCATTCCTTTAAGAAATTGTATTTTCCTTTATTGAAATATCTGAAGTGTTCAAGCATAAGCTGAAATCTTGTTACATCGTAAGCTGGTTTTCACCAGATATTTTGTTCATGCCCGAATTCTCGGTTCAGTGGCCACAGTGTGTGAGGTTGCATTGCTGGGCTCTCACTTGATTCTTGACTCTAGTCTGTGTAAGATCCCGCACTTATTTGATATTGCAATGTGCACAACAATATAATTAACTATCTGTAAATTAATAGTTTGGTCATAATTTATACGCTTTTAAGTTTGTTGACCTTGGTAACAACTGGTCTTGATAACACTGGATAAAATTGGACGCTAAAACTAATTTGCTTATGTCTCTGTAACTAATGTGATCATTTTATATTTCCAGGGGTGGGTCGAATGGCGGCGACGGAGGGTCAGATCCGCTTCAGCGGCCATACCCTCGATAAGGCCACGAAGGCGAAGGTCACCCTCGAGAACTATTACTCCAACTTGATAGCACAACATCTGGAAAGAAAACAGAGGTGAGTTTCCAAGTATTTGGCTTTTCCAAGGACATTGCACTGAAATACAGTAATCTCTCTCTCTCTCTCTCTCTCTCTCTCTCTCTCTCTCTCTCTCTCTATTAATATGTTCGATTTCTTCATGTATGCATTTGCATGTGTAACACTTACATTCTTTTTAGGGTACAATTTATTCTTTACGTATCATTCGTGTCAGGACACTGCAATGACGGTAACTCCTAATATATTCCTGTGCACTCAGGTGGGCTTACTAGCAGAAGTGAGGCAAAGGCAGGTAGATAACTGTCGAGGCAAAAGAATTGCACATTAAGTCGAAGGAGAAATTGGTGAGGTACATTAATGGTCCGTTGTATTCCGGGAACGAACTAGTTTTTGCAGTCTCAAAAAAGAGGTTTCGAAATGTAGGGTTTTGTCTAATTTGTAGTGAATCGGGAAGACCTGCGTTTATGGTGTCATTGCGATCATCTTTTAAATTATTATTGGAGAGTCCCATTCTATTTGTATCTCAAGATTATCCTGAATAACTTGGTCGTAATTTGGTAAAACATTATTCCTTCTTGAATATTTCCGGGCATTTGCGTCTTTGTTATTGTCCTTCGAGTTCCTGGGTAACTCGGAAAAAAGAAAATATTTATCCAGCGTCTGTTGCATCTTGTCTTAACTTATATATATATATCGACTTTCCTACCATATCAAGGCTTGTTGTACATTGTATTAAACTCTTTAGTATTTACGTCGGTTAATTTGCTTGACGTTTCGTAGCTGTTCTTGCTGCGTTTTCCGTCCTCAGTCCTTGATAATATTCAGGGTTTTCGTTATCATTCGCCCGTTATATAAACATCATTTTGTCAGTTCCATAAGTAGTTTGTCCTTTTATATTTACTCTCCTTCATAGTAGGTTTGTTTTTGCGATTTGTGGTCATCGACTACGTACGTGCTTTCTTTCTCAGTTGAGAATTGTCCGTTATTTCATATTTCTTCGACATTATTATTGTTAAATCGTTGTTGTTAAGTCTTTATCAATGGAATGTTCAGTTATTAGAATTAATAAATTTACGTCTAACATGGATTATTCCTATAGTAAAATATGGCAGGTGGTCAGATGCATAAATTCTGCTGTAATATAGAGTGGTAAAATGGAAACTGAACGAATTCATCGAATAACTGTTGGTGAATATTTAATAAACCAACGTTAAGGTGTGTGTGTGTGTGTATGTGTGTGTATGCTTTCGGTAAAAATTTCAATTCATTCACTGATTTGCTTATTCGCTGGACAGTAGTCCAGTCTAATGTTGACATTCCATTTACGGCATCAATTATCTGGGAACAATTTTCACTTTCGCTTTGGAAGCCCGGAATGACAGCGGAAGACTTTCCCATTCTGTATTTAATTGGATTTTCGTCGTTTTGAAATGCAAGGTTTTCGACTACTGGTGCCCAATATGCCGAATTAATAGAGATTCTCAGCTTACTCTCTGATTACGGGCTGCTCTATGAGCAGAGCCCTTGCTGGCATAAAGCCAGCTCAGTCAAAAACAACGTGATAAGTCTGTTCGTACTTGACGACAGACTCCTCCTTACAAACTAGATTTTTTATTACCGGGTGATTCATTTTACCTCGAGTATCTTATTTATTCTCTCTCTCTCTCTCAGTGGAAATTAACAATACATAGAATGAATTTCCGGTGCTTGATTTATTTATTTTGATTTCATGAAAATTAAACAATATTAAAGCCTTGTGAATCTTAGTCGGAAGAAACATGGCCGAAACATGAAATCGCATCCGTATCCTCCACAAGAAATTCTTCCAAGCTTTCCTTATTAAAATTGCACAAAACCTGACGGGCTGTAAAGTAAACTGTAGGTTTCCTGCCTTCTGCCGTTATATGATGATGGCAGTGCGTTAATGAAGAGTCGAATCATGTCATCTCTCACAGATCCATATGGGTAAGGAGAAAGATCATGACGGATTTGCCCGTTTAATGACTGGGGCTGCTCTCATAAGGGCATTATATGAGAGGGTTACAACAGGTGAGGTTGCGACGGAATAAAGAATGATTCAGGTTCTCCTTGTCATTTCAAATCGATGTATTCTTTGGCTCTAGCTTTATCAGAGAGAGAGAGAGAGAGAGAGAGAGAGAGAGAGAGAGAGAGAGAGAGAGAGAGAGAGAGCAATGAATATAAGCTAATCCTCGTTAATCATAGAAAGAGAAATAAAATTAATGTTCGCGGGATTGCTTTTTAAAGATGAGAATAATGGGGGATCCTAGATGATTGTATAAATGTCATTAATACTGTGTTAGAGTTCTACTTGATACTGCATTAGATTTATTGATACAGTACCGAATCAAGTTAGCATAGCCTTCTTAAAGTAGTTGTCAGTTGTTTTGGTAATTAGAAATGGAATATGAAAACAAGATGACCTTGTCAACACTGTGGCTTGAGGGGAATCTGTGTAGGTGTAACCTATACACTAACCTTTGTCGGATCTTGATAGCAGCGTTGAATATTGACATACGATGGCATTCTTTGTAGGACTAAGTGTATACTTGAGATTTCTTGGAAATTGAAACCATGGTTTTAACGATAGTAATTACTTAGTCGCTAACACTAGCAATATTATTATCTAAAATAGCATGAAACTTTTACTCAGGGTTTGTTGGCTTATACATGACAGTTTTTCTTTTATTTCTAAAGGAGTTTCAATTTCACAAACCGTGTTAAGATGGGGTAACATGATATCACACAGTTTCAAATCAACCTCAGAAGTAAAGAACATTAAAGGAATATAAAATAACTGAGATATAGTAATATAATTATTCAGGAGAGCTGAATGCAAATAAAGAACGAGAAGTTGGGTTAGGAATTCGTAGGAGTGGAGGCGTTAGTTAGCAGGTGACTGTGGTTTGGATTAATGAAGTTAGATGTAGCCCATTGTTTTGATACGATTGGGAGGGATTGTTGATACTCTTTAGGTGCAAAATCGCTCCTGACTTTCGTAAAAGTTAATGGTGTTTTAGAAAGATTTTAATTAGAAGTTTGAATATAGCTAAATTAATTTTATTTTCTCAATTATGAATATATACACAATATCCTATGGTTAATTTGTAATTCAAACTTCTTTAAGTACTGTACTAGCCTAAATATAACCTGTGTTGTATTGAATGAATGAAGATAATGGTATGAACCTTATCTAGTGTATTGTAAATGACGTGGAAGGGTATTACTTTTTGGGGATGTTGTCTAAGAATTGAATTATTTTTAAGTCATGGAAACCCTAAGCTACTCTCTTTATTTAAAATTTATTGTACACTATAGACAAGTCCATCTAGTGACACAACTTGCCAGTTTGATTGATTTTCACTGACTTAAATGTTTCCTATCCAGTTGGTGGAAGTTGTGTGCTCTCTGCTGAGTCTTCTTATTTCAAAAAGTTTATTTTAATACTCTCTCTTTTGTGATGCCACATTGATGCCATATTTCAGTAGAGCATGAGATGTTTTTGTTTTTTAAGTAACTGTTTATCCCTCTTGCATATTCACAAGAATCTTTGCACAGTACTTTGTTTTTGTATGTTCCCACTAATCCAAAGAGCTGTCTTCCGGTATCGAGATTAATATGAGATTTTCAATCATTCTTCTGGTTAATGGTTTTATGGGTTCATCCTAGTTAGTTTTTATATCCTTTATGATTCCTGAATATGGAAGACTATCATGCCATAAGCTGTTTCATGCATCTTCATTGAAGATGCATGATATTGACCCTTTTACTTAACATCCTGCCTCATACATCTTAAGATATTTGGTGCACTCTTTGGTTTTTATTCTAATTTATCTGTGACCTAACTTCCCATACAATTTGAATAGTTTGTGTCTTGCTCCAAGTTGACCTCTTTTGGTTAGTGAAACTAGCTCTTGCAACATTTGCCTCAACCTAATTGTACATACTGTAGTAAAATTACAGTACTTGGGCAGTATTCATCTCTAAATGAAGTAGTATTTTTTTTTTAATCATTTTTACCTGTTGAAATACTGCTGCACTGTATTTTTACTTCATTCATAAAATGTTATTTCAACGGAGGGCAAATAGATAGAACAATTAACTGAACACTTACTATTTAGGTAAATTAGTGCTTTTCCCATGCTACCCAACTTTTTTTTAGATGATGGAATTCATTTATTTAAATTTTTTATTGCACTTCATTAGATTGAATGGAACATTTTATGTAATGCTTTGGTCATTGTTGGTAGGTAGAATTTTTAGCCTTTATATGCAATAATACCCTTGCAAAATGTTAAACCTTTGTTATTTTCACAGATTTCCGTTATATTTAGTGCTAACAAAGTTTGAAAGATGATAGTACTTTTGACAGTGAATGTAAATCACTGATGATCATTTGCCTTGCAGGCATGACAAGTTAGAAGAGAGCATGAAAGAGGAAGGTCTCTCAGAAGACCAGAAGCAAGAGAAGAGACAGCAGCATGCACAAAAAGAAACAGAATTCCTGCGTCTCAAGAGATCGCGACTAGGGGTTGAGGACTTTGAAGCCCTCAAAGTTATTGGCAGAGGGGCATTTGGAGAGGTGAGATGAGATTATGGGCAAAAAGCCACAAATCTTGTTTAATTTCTCAATTCCTAAATAATAAGTTATCACTCATATTTGATAACTTGAAAAAAAATTTGCATAGTACTCTCTGTCAGTATCTACAGATAAAGTGAAATATTTTGTTCTACTGATAAGATTAATTTCCTTGAAGGTGCTAACTACTTTTCTTCCGTATGTATTTTGGTTTCTTGTTAGAGACAAGGAACTTCTTAGGAAATTGAGATTCTGATGAATCTCTAATATTAGAATTTCTTTTCAAGAAGACTTTATTTCTTTTAGTCATATGTCATTTTTAATGCACATTAAAATTTAAATATCAAATTACTCATTCATAGTACATTAAGTTTTGTCTAATTAATCATCTCTATTCATATTTATACTTTACAGTATTTGTAAGAGTTCAACAGAGTACAGTCTGTCATCATAGTTTTCTGATATTACAAGTACTTAAGTAGACTGGTTCTTCTGTCAAGTAATATACCCAGATGCCATATCTTGCATAGTAGTTTTAAGCATGTAATGTTTATAAATATCCTTTGCTGTTCAGGTTCGGTTGGTGCAGAAGAAGGATACGGGTCACGTGTATGCCATGAAGATATTACGAAAAGCGGATATGTTAGAAAAAGAACAGGTAATGAAAATATGTTCACTGACATGAGCGTAGTCATGCCATGCTGTACTAATTAATAGGATTACGTAAAAGTTTTTGGTTTGGAAAAATGTGGGCTAATTGCTTCATCTTCCTCTCATGAAACAGCCTTCTTATGATCCTTTGTTATACTGTAATGAATGTAATATCAGTTAAGAAGAATTTCCCTTTTAAGGAAAAGGATAGTTTGAACAAATAGCCTAGTGTTTTTGTCTAATTTAGGGTGGCCTGGAGGAAAGACATAAAACAATACTGTACTGGAAAAAGTGGGGTCTACTTCTGAAGAGAGTAACTGTTGTACCTCTTAAACAATGATCACAGGAGATGAAAGAGATTGCCTAAGTTTAAGATGTTAATCATTGGAACCAGTTGAAGTGTTGCCACAGTAGTGTATACAGTACCTGTTGTTTAAAATTTGGAACCGTTTACTTACAAATTTTAAAAATACATTATACCAGTTATGATCAAGGGGAAAAGAGAAACTGTTATTGGCATTGCTGCATTAATTATGGTACATTGCTGTCAGCAGTATTTTATTAAAAGTATATTCTCCAAGGAAAGAAAGATTTCAAAGCCATCAAAACATTTTATTTCGTAGGTCTCTCTCTCTCTCTCTTTTTTTTTTTTTTTTTGAAGATTTATTCAAGACGTAGTGCCTCTAAAGCCTTAGGTGGAGGATTTCTTACCTTTCCTTACGATAAGATGAATCACTTCCTGTTATACAAAAAAGTATTCTGTGTTCTTCATTTATGAAACCGTTCTCATTTTCAGTAACAAACAGGTTTCAGTTTGTAGCAAAATTACATGTAGTATTGTATACAGTATATGTGAAATTGTGCAAAGTTTAAGTTTTAGACTGAAATTTCTGGTCCAGCAGAGAGAAAGATTTCAATTCTTGTCGTCTTTACGCACCTAAATCATAATTTAATTGGTTACAAAATAATTCATATTTTTTATTGTCAGGTGGCTCATGTCAGAGCAGAAAGGGATGTGTTAGTAGAAGCTGACCATCAATGGGTAGTGAAAATGTTTTACTCCTTTCAAGACCCAATCAATCTTTACCTAGTGATGGAGTTTCTTCCAGGAGGTAAGCATTAGAGGTCAAGCAAGTTGGGAATCGCTGGTTTTAAATATATAACTTTAAATTACTACCATGATAGTTTATGTTGGAACCATAGAATGAATAAATTTGGAACAATAAGATTTATCTGTTAAGCAAGAGCAGATGATTAACTTCTTTTACCTTTTTTCCAGGTGACATGATGACACTTCTTATGAAGAAGGATACTCTGTCAGAAGAATGCACACAGTTCTATATAGCAGAAACTGCTTTGGCTATAGATTCAATTCATAAACTAGGATTTATTCATAGGTATGGAAGTCAGTTTTTTTTATCCTCCTAATATACTATTATATTAAGATTTTTATGACTTTTTAGAAGAAAAATAAGGATGAATAGATTTTTTATCATATTCTATTTCCGTTTGTAGATAAATGAAAGAAAATAATGGCAACTGGTCATTCAGATATACTTTGGTGGGAGATATAATCTAATAAATTAGTATGCAATATCAAAATAGTATCACAGTAACCTCTCCTGTATCAGTATCAGTACAGAAGGCCCTGTCAGAAAATGGAAATTTCCAGATATGAGGAAAAACACTACAGACGTAAAATGGCAACTTCATAAGCTTATTCCCCATCTTGTCAATACTGCATACGCTAACTCTGCTAATAAACAACAAACCTCACACTTCAGGTGGCTTATAAACAACACACAATACTTTGTACAGTATTGTACACAACAAAAACCAGACTGTGCAGTATATATACTATTTATAAAATGTATAAAAAATTAACATTGAAGATCTTTCTTCTTCTTACTTGTGATATGCCAAAACTACAGTACGTACATGGGCCAGACTTGGAAAATAATTTTTTTCGTTATAGAGAATAACCCAGAGAAAGAAAGAGAAAGTCAAGCAAATACACAGCAACATGATGCCTACATGTATGTACAAACACACACACACTGTACATAATCACATGCTGATTTTGTATTGAACAAGTAGCTACCATTTTGTATTGCACATTGGTACCACCTCATTAAAAATCTAAATAAACATCTCATTGAAATGTGTGTGTGTCCAGGGCTTTTTAAAGTGGTATTGCAGCAACGTTGTTATTTATTTTGATGTTATACAAAAATTTATGAAAGCTACCAGAGCTAAGGCTATAGTAAATCTTTGTCTGAAACCTTTGGTAAATATGTAATGCACTGTATTTACTGATTAAAACAGTTATTACTAAATGAATAGCAAACAAGATCCAAATGCTACCTAATAATTTCATTGTTTCTTGGACTTGTATGGACATGCAGTACCTGTTGCCCCCAAACATGATCTCATTTAATGGTTACAAATGAACAAAAGAGAACAAAAACTAAATGCACTACTTATTCTTTAGTGTGTGTGTGTTGTAGGGACAGTTAATATTCAAGTAATAAAATATGACTGAAATAATGTTTACCAGTAAAAATATTGCATTACCCTTGTACCCAAGGCTTCAACCAATTTAAGTTATGATGTGTTTTGGATGAGGATGGATTAATAAATTTTTGTATACCCTACCGTATAAATACACAATAGGTGCTTATTCCCCGCAGGGGGATAGTGCCATCAGTGCAGCTCATAAGGTGCACTGGAGGCATTACTTAAGGTTCATTGCAGTGTGCCTTCAACCCCTAACTGCAGCCCCTTTTGTGTCTTTTACTGTACTTCCTTTCATATTCTCTTTCTTCCATCTTACTTTCCAACCTCTCCTAACAATTGATTCATAGTGCAACTGTGAGGTTTTCCTCCTGTTACACCTTTCAGACCTTTTACTGTCAATTTCTGTTTCAGTGCTGAATGACCTCACAGGTCCCAGTGCTTGGCCTAAGTTCTATATTCAATATTCAATTCAATAAGTGCTTATTGTAGTTTACATCAATGTGATGCATACTTTTATGTATATATACACAAGTACACAAACTTGGTGTATGTAGATACATGCACACAGACTGAGACACTGAAAGCAAGAAAAGTTCTGACAGAACACAACTGGGTAGTTTATACCTTTACGTTACTTTGTAACCTGTCCAAGTTTTTAAATTTGCTAGTATTTCAACTTGAGAAATTGTATATAATATTAAAATCAATGAATGTGGAAAAACAAAAAATATTTTTAGAATAAATAAATAAATGAACTGAAAAAATTACATGAGCTAGTTTAAGAAGACAAAGGCCCATCCAACCCTCCTTACTCAGCTCTCCCACAATATAAGTGCTTACCCCCACAATACTCAGCCACTCAAAAGCGATAAACAAATGATGTTTAAGTGACTTTCATGCTTTTAAGCCAATAACAGTCACAAAATCTCTCAAGAAGTTAAGCACTCCCCTACCCCTCCCCCTCCCCACCCATCTTGCCTTGGCCTGGACAATAACAACTTTAAATATGGAGCTTATTACCCATAGAACATTGTTGCAGACAGAAAAACTACATGGATACACATTCCATTTTATTATACAATAGTAGAGAACATTACTCTGTAAAAAATGACAAGAAATCATTTTGCAATAATGAATTCTGCTGAATGGATTCTTTCTAAAATTCTTTCTCGTATGTCTATGTCTTTGTGTTACTTACTTTTTTATTATATATAGCAATGAATTATGAACTTAGTGCTCATAGAAGAAATGCCTTTAGTATGTTAAATAAGCCATAAGTCACAATGGTATTTTTTTTTTCAGGGATATAAAACCTGACAACTTACTCCTAGATGCAAGAGGACACATTAAACTTTCCGATTTTGGCCTCTGTACAGGGTTGAAGAAATCTCACCGGACAGAATTTTACAAAGATCTCAGCCAAGCCAAACCTTCAGATTTTAGTGAGTGCAGTCAAGTATATTCCTTTAATAATTATTCTTTATTGTTAGCATTCAGTAATCTGTTGGCCAGGTTTTAGTATTCACTGTTCATTGCATATTACCTGAAAGGAGTTTTAGCTTAGGAGAGAAGGCATTATTGTTGCAGTAACATAAGTACCAGTTGAAAATTAGTCAGTGCTGCACTAGAAGTGCCCCCCCACCTCTCTCTCTTTCTTACAATATAATAAATATAAAGTAACTACATTTTATTTTCAACAGAAGTTTTTATTCCTGTAAAAGTGGGAGTGTCTTTTGTGCAGTCAGTTATAGATAGCTATATTAGTTGTAATTGTGTTTTGTTGAGTAAAATATTCAGTAATTTTTCCTTAAATATAGTACTCATGGAAGTTCATACATTAGTTAAAAAACCTTAAGAAATTCAGCTTGGTTGAGAATTGACTCGTAGATTTACATTCAACAATCATTTTTTATTTCATTGGTTTTCATTTTTCTAGATGATAATTAAATATTGTTTGCTGTAGAGAAAGCTCATATAGTTTTGAAGGAAAAAAAATGAAATAATTTTCATTTACTCTAAATGTTCTTTCATATGGAAAGACTTTTTATATTGATTTGCTTGTTTTCTTTTTGCATACCTTATCAGAAGTTATTTCTAAACTGTTAATGAAAGCAGCATTATAGCTGTAAGAAAGGGTTTTAAGTAATAAGTAGTTTAGCAACATTTTCTCAGTCTTGGCTGGTATTTGTTTTAAAATATTCAGTTACTTGAAATCCAACATATGCATATTTAGACAGAAAATTTGATGTGTTGAAAGAACTTATGCTTTACAGTGCACACATAAGTATTTTATTAGCCTTTCATTTTGGACTTCTTTTTTTTATTAGTTCAGAAAGTTGAAAGGTACTGCATGTATAATTCAGTTATTTGAAGATGTCACATCAGCTTTCTATAAAGAAGTATGTAATTTAAGAGTACAAGGAGAAATGAATTTTATGTTTGGTTCAAGTTTATATCCAGTTTATTTGACTTTTATATACTTTATCATACAAATGTGATGATAATCTTCAGTCAAGGAATTATTTTTTAAATATCTAATAACACGACCTTGTAATGCCGTTTTTAATCATTTGTAAGCAAGATGGAATTCGTTTTATCCGAGATCCAAGAGCTAAATAAGTTTTCATATTTTGTATGTCAGGTTTTCTCATTATGGGGTTCCAGAATCATGCAGACTTTGTATTATAGTTACCTTAATAACAAAGAATAATATAGGTATATAACTTGATTGAGTTGGTATTTTGACATCCATTTAGTCATGTATTTTATTTGTCAAGTATTGTCCTCTCCCCTGGTCATTTGAGTACTGTACAATTTATGCAGTAGTAGTATATGATATCAGCAATGATCCTTTGTAAGCCTGGAGAATTTATTGAAGTTAATAGGCAGCGATTAAGCAACGGGTGCTGTTTCTGGTTAATGACTTGAAACACAAAAACCATATATAACACAGAATGTTTCAGTAATTTGGCATTGGTGCTTCCGATGTGACTCCATTGCCTGAGAATGTAAACTTCTCACTAAATATAGTATTTTTAATTAAAATTTCGTTGTAATGATTGGTTTGACAAGTATTTTTTGTGTTTTTTTTTATTATAGAAGTTCACATTGCATGTTAATCCTTTTAGTTTGGTAGACGTTTAATACTTTTTATCTTTAACTTCATGAGAATTTTAGAAAGTGCTTCTAGTTGTCAAGGAATGATTTTTTGTATGATTTGTGCAATATTGGTTTTTTTGCACTAATTTATTTTAGAACAAAATTCATCCCCCCCTAATGCTATCAGTCCAAGACTTACACTGCAGTGAAGTGAAATTGTTGACCATCTGTTGTTAAGTAACAGCTACGGCATCTTGGGGGTAGAAATGGTGGAGAATATGTTATTGGTTAAGACACCCACACACACAAACACACTTTCTCTCTTGTCATGCCTCACTTCTGCTTTGTCCCATAGCATGAGTACAGATGATAACTGTCATTTTTCTGAAAATGTAACCTTTCTCGCATAAGACAGATTTTTATTCTCTTCACGTCAAGCTGTGGTAGAATTTCGGTTCACTTTTGTATTTGCTGTTTGTTCTGATATCTGGGCTTAACTGTACTCTGGAACAAAGTAGTCTTTAGTATGTAGCCTATTTTTTTTATTGTGTAATAATAGTTATGAAGTAATGTACTGTATACATTTTATGTAACATGCCCAAAGTTTTTAGGTGTCCTGAATAAATTTTTCTCTAGATTCCCACCACCTTGTTGGTTTGTCTTGACAAGAGGAAATGTCAGTGGTATCATACTTTGTTACTCTAGTAGCTACTTTTTTTGTTCAAACACCTGTTGCACTTCACTGCAGAACCTCTTAAACAAGTTGGAACGTTGTTAGGAAACTTGTTTTTACCTGTTTGTCATGACTGGTTGTTATGTAAAGCATCTGTATCTGAGTATGGCATTCTAAGGTTATTTCTGATGTTAGCAAATGTGGATGGGGATGTAATTGAAGTTCATCGACCATGAGAAAATATTAGGCTTTAGTCTTGAATTCAACATACTGTACCAGAAGTGTATTGTTCAGTTTTGTTTAAGGTAATGTATTGTGATAGTTTTGGAATATTGAATGCTTTTAGTACCTTTTTAATATTTTGAGATACCAGTTTATTACTCCATGAAATTCCACCTTTCACCCAGTGCCAGTTGTTTCTTGAATATTTTGTTTTGTAGATAATGCACAAACAGTGGAAACTATATGGTTTAATGTATGAAAAAAACGGGTTTTTATTCTAGGTGACATTGGTTTTTCTTTTAATTTTAATTTATCACAATCTCAAGTATGTTAACACATCAGAAGACTTAAGTAGCTAGAAAGTATTTCAGATGTCCTTATAGTCCATGATCCCAAATCTTGTTAGACATCTGTAAATACTGATAAATTTTCTTGTAATTAAGTAACTAAAACTTTCTTGGATATGTAATTTCTATATCTAAATAAATGTACAAAAGCAATTTTTATACAGCATGAAAGAAATAGGCTACATTGTACTCCATGTAGGTCTGTAGATAGTTAAATCACTCCCCAAAACGTATTTGTTAACAACCATTGTTAATACAAACACTTGGTTTTAGTGCACTTAGTATTACAAACATAAGAATGCTGAAAATTTAATTATTATTGAAAGAGGGATTAAATATCTAAGGGGCTACATATTTAATTAGTTAGTTATAAATGATTTGTTTAACCAGACCTACTGTAGCAAGATCCATTTATTGTGTAAAGGAACACAGCTTGTTAATAACTAGATTGTGAAGCATCAGTTTCCAGTCAGTTGAAATAAAACACACACACACACACACACACAGTACCTATCTTATTCCATATACTTGGTTCTGTTGACAGCTTGGAATTCAGTTTCATTTTATCTTCAAAATTAGAAGCAACTATGAATGATATATTAAGAGAGAGAGAGAGGCTACACTGCAAACTTTCCAGTAAATTTTTAAAAGTAGGTTAAAGGTTATATTTTATATTAAAGATGTTTTAGATAATCATTGAGTGCAGTGAGGATTTAAATTTGCTAGTAATTTAAAGATCTCAGGATTTTGCCATTGAAATTATGGGGGATGGAGATGAGAGGCAAAGATATACAGTATATATTTTGCCTGTATTCTAGTAGGATTATTTGCTATATGGTAGTCAGTCTTTTATCTCCTATTCTTTGCATGTAATTGTTTTTACCAATATATATATATAATTGGATGCTATTCAAGCACTGCAGTATTCTGCATATGTATACTGATAATGTACATTGTACCTTGATTTTATAATTTTTATTCATTTTATTTAATTTGTCCTTTTTCCTTTTTCTTTTTTTTTTTACTCCCATCCCTTCCATCTCCAACTCTTGTGTTCTTTCCTATCTCCCATCGTGTGTTTGCTCTTTCACGTAATATTCATTCTTGTTTGCTTGCATTTTTCTGTTCTTGTTGATCTTTCATTGAATGTGTCTGTACTTTAATGTTCTTAATGTTTATTCTCTTCATTTTTCTTACTCTGCACATGTAATAAATTTTGCATCTAATGTTTGTGACTGGTCTGTCAATGGTTGCTAATTGCCTCCGCATGAAATTTAATGCTTTTTCTTTGTTCTTGTGGCTTAATGATAAATTATTCAATCATTTCCATTTTATAAACTGGTGTGTTTGAAAAATACCTTTGCATCCTAAATCCTTTATCCTCATAACCCATCCAACTTTCCATATCCTACCTCTCCTATATAGCGACCTACTCGAATGTTCCAGCAACAAATCCTATGGATTCGAAACGGAGAGCGGAAAGTTGGAAGAAAAACAGGAGAGCTTTGGCATATTCAACTGTAGGAACTCCAGATTATATTGCCCCTGAGGTATTCATGCAGACGGGTTATGGACAGAGCTGTGATTGGTGGAGCCTTGGAGTTATCATGTATGAAATGCTAATAGGTATGGAAGTTTTAAAAATGAATTGTTTTTTTATTATCTGCCTTTGGTAAAGTGTTAAGGTATGAACAAGCTGTCATTTTGCTTTCTTTAATTGTACGAAACTATGCTATGTTCTTCAGAGTTGTGTAAATTTCCAATAATATTTTAAGATTTAAAAAAAAAGTTAACTGTACTTAGAGTGATAATTTTGACATTTTTATATAAGTTACCAATGATATTGACAACTATGGCACTGTTATTCCATGTATGGACTATCAGTGGACAGACTTGCTTTCTTAGTGTTAATTCTCATCTCTTCCCAACTTGGTTTTTATGTATTTGTTCACTGTACTATATTCTTTGTGTAAAGCATTTGCATAGTATGATTATTAGAGGAAACTTACATATGGCTATAAGCTTAAAATGATTCCTTGTTTTATGAATTCATAAGTACAGCTACATTAGATTTTTGAAGGTTCAGTAATCAAACTTGGTACACAGTATACAATGATAACTAATCTTGGAAGACTCAAGAATAATTTGTTTATTGCAAACAGTTTGAGGGATTTGGAGGTGTTTCCACACTTTAGAACAACATGAAGTTGTGAGATCATTACAATAATGATAAATACCTTTTAAGCCTTCAGGGACTTGGTATCATTAGTTATTTCACCTTCTTTCCTGTTGTTAGTCATGATCACCATTTCACCATGTATGTGCAGTACACTGTATTATATTGGAATTACTAAAGATAGATAATGGTTTTTCAGCTAATCAAATGGCCAACTGACTTCAAATTTATTATAGCTGATAAGACATTCCAATTCCTGGTAATTACTAGAATTATGATTTGCACAAGCAATTATTTTTTTATCATGGTTCGTCTTGCAAAGGTAAAAAAAAATTTATTTAATTGGACAATTCGGATACATATACAGCATTATTTTGCGCAGATGAATGTTTAAGGAAATATGTCTCTGCACTGCTTAAGTTTTGATCTCAAGTAGGTAGGTGGTTCTTTTGTGTGGGGAAAATGACAAGTATTTGTTGCCTTTATTAAGTATAGTATGTTTCACTTCTTTTGTTCACACACGGATAAGATCTGCACATGCGCATGAGTAGCATGTGATTGGCTGACAATCATTGCTTCTGATATTGTTGGCTTATTTTGATAAATATGAAACTATTTCTCCAGTATCACATTTGGACATAGAAACTTGGCCCATCCTGATATAGATCATAGACACTTCAATTTGTAGTCATAATATACCAACACAAATACATGAAAGATGAGATTGTATTAAACAGTCTACTCGGATCAAACACAAATGAATGATTAGTATAGCCCCCCCCCCACACACACACACATTTTATTATGATACTGAAGTAATATGTATGTCCATAAACGAAAAATAACCTTTATTATTGTTTTCTGCTAAATCATGAAGCATGGACCAATGAAGCTAGGCCTATGCCACTGATTCACCACGCATTTTATTTAACTGGCCGTCTTTTAAGCACATATTCCATTTCAGTCAATATTACCTTTATATTATAACTTTATTAATTCTATCGTTCCAGTGCCCAACAATGAAAAAAGTACCCATGTCATCAACACAAGGACCATGGGAACTGAATGGGATTTTGCTGGATATGTTATTTAACTAAATAGTCTTAAAAGTGGCCAAGCACTGAGCTATTATAATTATTTGTATGCTTAAGAAAAAATTATTTAAAGTATTCTGGAAAGAAAATCACAATACCCTTGCTATCATGCCATATAATAACTGAAATTTCCCACCTTCCAGCCAATACAGCAGTGGTTGTTTCATTCACCTCCCCCAGTCCCAAACAGCCTCATGGACAACGATATTTCTTGCTTATTTGCAATATTAACCTACTCATGTAATTAAATGCAAGAAGTTTTAAAAATACTTCTGATTCACATTCACACTCGCACAGCCAGATGTCTTTTTATGTACCTACAATGAGATAAATAGTTCTTTAAAATCCATTGTTCGTTTGTATGTGATCTGAGTAGGCTGTTTGTTACAAGCTCGTTATTTGTGTGCTTCTATTGTTACAGTATACTGTATTACCAACACAAATGGACATGTTTATGATCTAAATAAGGTGTGAGGGTTTTTTGCATATATAAGCATTCAGGTGTATCACAATAAGCCTACAATATTGGAAATGATTTCAACCAATCAAGAGCTAGCTATGTATATTGCCACAGCTACCTAACAACTGTGTTGGTGAGTGGACAGATGGAATGAAACCAACTATAGTACATAATCTAGTAATTGGTACCATGTTTTGCATAAAATTTTCGTGGCTGTTGGAGATAATGCAAGGTAGCATATATATCCCTTGTTTATTGGTGTTTATTGAGTCACATTCATAAACTCTCTGGATTAATTTTTGAATAGCAGGTCAAAATGGTAAAAACTAATGAGAAAAAAGTGGAGTTTGGACAGCTAGATGAGGAGAGACAAAAGGGAAAGAATTAAAACATAAAAGAGAAAGCAGCACAGATGGGGCAAATGGGACACTGTACATAATCTTTAGCAGTACCTTAAATTAACCTTATAAGGTATACTACATAATCTTTAGCAGTACCTTAAATTAACCTTATAAGGCATACTACAAGCAGTACCTCTTACTATGGCCATGTTATGTTTAGGCTTTAAAGTAAGTAGAAAAACACTTTTAAAATGCTTTCAAACAAAACTATGGGCCCTTAAATTTGGCTTAATTCTTGATCTAGATTTTTTAGCACTCCCATCTTTTAGATTACATTCAAATTTCTGGGTCTGGGGGAAATTTTTTGACAAGTATTGGTTGTAAAGTCTGGAATTGTCTAGTGTTACTGGCAGATTGTTAAAGACTTGAATAGTTTAAGAGTAATGGGCACAGTCAAATTAAAATTAAATTGTCCAACGAAAAGCATTTTGAAGAAAGTATATACAGTAAACCTAATTGGAAAAATTTTCATTTCATTTTGCTCTACAGGTTATCCTCCATTTTGTAGTGAAAATCCCCAAGAAACTTATCGTAAAGTAATGAGTTGGAGAGAGACCTTGGTATTCCCCCCTGAGGTTCCAATTTCAGAACAAGCACGTGAAACCATACTAAGGTTGTGTTGTGAAAGTGACAGGAGAGCAGGATCTCATCAAGGAATAGATGACCTAAAGAGTATGAAGTTCTTCCAGGTGGGTGGGGAGTACATTTAAGTTGCTTAGCTTAACTGCGGAAAGTATTCAGTTCTTGACTGATGATCCATTATAATGTATTAAATAAGACATATCATCAGATGATGAATGACTTTTTATCTTAATGAAGATCAGTAGTTTAGAACATACACATATAACCTGTACACTTGCTGGAGACATACTAAGAGAACTTGTTCTAACAGAAAGTAATTTATTCCATATTAATTTAGTAAATGAAAGAGCATTCTAATGTTTAATTTCTTGTCTTCTAAAGTAATTTATAAGTTTGTACAGTCATACTGATTTAAGTTATGATTTTTTTTTTTGACACTTAAAAATCAGTTTCCCCCGTAGGGGGGTAGTGACATTAGTGCACCTCATGCGGTGCACCGTAGGCATTACTCAGGGTTCTTTGCAGCGTGCCTTCGGCCCCTAGTTGCGACCCTTTTCATTCCTTTTACTGTATCTCCTTTCATATTCTCTTTCTTCCATCTTACTTTCCTTAACCCTCTCCTAACAACTGATTCATAGTGCAATTATGACCTCCTGTTACACCTTTCAAACCTTCTCCTGTCAATTTCTGTCTCAGCACTGAATGGCCTCATAGGTCCCAGTGCTTGGCCTTTGGCCTAAATTCTATATTCAATTCAGCTCAAAAATCAGTTTCAGATCTGAAAAAAAAGTATTCTTTTGACTAAGGATATATCAAGGACCTTAAAAACCATTTTATGCTGGTTGTAATATCCCTGCCATCTACCCACAAATTTTAATATTGCCGTAATCTAATTTTATTTTTTTTAATTTGCAGCATGTTGACTGGGAACACACAAGGGAACGTCCCTCAGCAATTCCTGTGGAGGTGAAATCCATTGATGATACCAGCAACTTTGATGAATTCCCGGAAGTTGATATAAAATTACGTAAGTTTTCAATCTGTTCAGTTTTGTATTTTCTGGTTTTTTGTAATTGTTGTCTTGTCTGCCAATTAAGTTGTTTGTTCCATTACATGTATCTTCAAGGTAAGGTTATCAGGTATGTAAATTTTTCCTATCTTTTTTATTTTTTAGGAACTGGCCTTTTAAAGGAGTATCAATATCTGATATATAAAGCATTTTTGGAATTTACCTGAGACAAGTCATGGAAAATCTTTTCCCGTTGTAACATGCACTGGTTATACACTGTTTGTTTTTTCATTGTATCTGTAATCTGTCATTATCATTACTTTTACTTTATTTTATTAAAAGTTTGTTATTGCTAATACTATTATAGTTTTGTAGCTACACAGAAGATTAAAAGTTCTAAAAAGGCTTTTAACTCACTACTAAGTTCAGATTTACTTGCATTTATGATTTTTTTTGATGGATTTTTTCCTTATCTAGAGTACCAAACTTTTTGAATAATTTGGCAAGTGATTTTTTTTTTATATTCCTTCTTTCCACCTATTTTCTTCTCCAAGGTAAATTCCTATTTAATCAAGCATTATATATTCAGATTTTGAGACCATTAAGATATTTTTATGCACTTCAAATTGCTGCTTTTTTTTAACAAGATGTATTACTCTTCCCACTTGTTTGACAATCAGTCCATAACTATAGAATCGGTACTGAAATAATCCAATTTGTAAATTTTCTGGAGTTTCAAAAGTCATGGGAAAACCCATGAAATTTACAATGATCTAACTTACTACTTGAATAAGTCATATTCTTGCTTTCCAAGGCAATGGTTCTCCTTTTTTTTTTATCAAATCATGTAGCTTGTGTGTTCATATTTTGTGTATGCATGTAAATATCTCTTCAGATGAATTTTATCCAAGTACAGGTTGACCATCACTAATCCGGCAATCAGTAGTCCGGAACAATCAGTAATCCGGCACAAATTTCGGCTAGAGTAATTTTTAATGTTTCCGCACTAATTTTCAAATTTCCCGGGTCGCTGCGCTAACTCGCTCGCCGGCCGCTTCGATTTGGTGGCGCTGTGTGCTGCATCGACAAATGGGGGGTGTTTGTAAATGCAGGCATGCTTTTGCTGTTCCATTTTTTACATTTATTGTGTTTTGCCCTACGCTATTGTGTATCGTATAGGCTACATATACGGTAGCCTAGCCTACATTATACTGAACTCAATTAAAATATTAACCCTTTAACGCCGAAGCCCTATTTACAAAAACGTCTCCCGTATGCCGGCGGCGTTCGGTGAGTTAGCGCCGAAGCAGAAAAAAAAGTTTTTTAAAAAAAATCACAGCACGCTTAGTTTTTAAGATTAAGAGTTCATTTTTGGCTCATTTTTTTGTCATTGCCTGAAGTTTAGTATGCAACCATCAGAAATGAAAAAAAATATCATTATATATAAATATTGGAATATATGACAGCGAAAAAAAAAACTCGTATATAATTGTATACAAATCGTGCTGTAAGCAAAATGGTTAAAGCTAATGAGTTAATTTTTTTTAGTTGTATTGTACACTAAATTGCGATGATTTTGGTATATAACAAATTTTAAAACGATCAAAGCAACACAGAGAAAATATTATCACAAAATGATGCATGAATTAACGAATAGCAATGGACGTAAAAAATTTTTTTTTCAAAAATTCACCATAAATCGAAATATTGTGCTAGAGACTTCCCATTTGTTGAAAAATGAAGCTAATTGATTGAATATTACTAGACTGTAAGTGTTTTAGCTTACAATTGCAGTTTTCGACCATTTTGGTCGAGTTAAAGTTGACCGAAAGTCGAATTTTTTCTATTTATCGTGATTTATATGGAAATATTTCAAAACTGATAAAAGCTACAACCATGAGTTATTTTTTGTTGTATTGTACATGAAATTGCGCACATTTTCATATATAAAACTTTATGTAACGACTAATATAAAGCGGTGCAAATATTACGACAACGAGACGAAAGAATTTCTGAGATGTTCGGCAGAGTTACCGCACAGACGTAAGGAAAATGTTTTTTTTTAAATTCACCATAAATCGAATATTGTGCTAGAGACTTCCAATTTATTGCAAAATGAAGTTAAACGACTGAATATTACTAGAATGTAAGAGTTTTAGCTTACAATTGCGTTTTTTTACCATTTCGGTCGAGTTAAAGTTGACCGAAGGTTGAAATTTTGGCAGTTATCGTGATTTATGTGAAATTATTTCAAAACTGATAAAAGCTACAACCATGAGCTATTTTCTGTTGTATTCTACATGAAATTGCGCACATTTTCATATATAAAAGTTTATGTAACGACTAATGTAAAACGATGCAAACATTACGACAACATGACGAAAGAATTTTTGAGATGTTCAGCCGAGTTACAGCGCGCAGACGTAAGGAAAAAAAATTTTTTTTTTTTTTTTTCAGAAATTCACCATAAATCGAAATATTGTGCTAGAGACTTCCAGTTTGTTGCAAAATGAAGGTACATGATTGAATATTACTAGAATGTAAGAGTTTTAGCTTATTATTGCGTTTTTTGACCATTTCGGTCGAGTTAAAGTTGACCGAAGCTTGAAATTTTGGCAGTTATCGTGATTTATATGAAAATATTTCAAAACTGATAAAAGCTACAACCATGAGTTATTTTCTGTTGTATTCTACATGAAATTGCGCACATTTCCATATATAAAACTTTATGTAACGACTAATATAAAACAGTGCAAACATTACGACAACGGGACGAAAGAATTTCTGGCGCGGACGTAAGGAAAAAGTTTTTTTTAAAAATTCACCATAAATCGAAATATTGTGCTAGAGACTTCCAATTTGTTGCAAAATGAAGGTAAATGATTGAATATTACTAGATCGTAAGAGTTTTAGCTTAAAATTGCGTTTTTTGACCATTTCGGTCGAGTCAAAGTTGACCGAAGGTTGAAAATTTGGCAGTTATCGTGGTTTATATGAAAATATTTCCAAACTGATAAAAGCTACAACCATGGGTTGTATTTTGCTGTATTGTACATGAAATTGCACACATGTTCATATATAAGACTTTATGTAACGGCTAATATAGAACAGTGCAAAAATTACGACAAAATGACGAAAGAATTTATGAAATTTTCGGCTGAGTTACCACCCGTGCGTAAGAAAAAAGTTTTTTTCAAAAATTCACCATAAATCGAAATATTGTGCTAGAGACTTCCAATTTGTTGCAAAATGAAGGTACATGATTGAATATTACTAGAATGTAAGAGTTTTAGCTTACAATTGCATTTTTGACCATTTCGTCGAGTCAAAGTTGACGAAGGTTGAAATTTTTGTAGTCGGCGTGATGCGTCCACTCGGCACCCAACAAACAATTTTAGTCGACGCATGATACGTCCAATAGGCGTTTAAGGGTTAACAGTATTATACAAACATCAACATAACAAATGTGCATCTTTTTCATGGATCTTTTAAAAAGTTATGCTTTACTACATTGTATCCAATTGCGTATATTCTCATATTGCTTTTGTATTATAAATTGCGATCAATGTTTTGTTTTCGGAATCGATAACGTGGTGTTTATTTCGCCGCATTTAACTCAGTTCAGTGCACTTTTCTTGCTTCCAGTAAGCGTAAATGAATACAGATACCTTATTTATTTGGGACAAGGATATTTTTCGTTATACGAAGTGTTGTTAAGTCTAAATATAACTTAAATACGTCTCGTTGTGAAATTAATTTAGCTATTTTTTTCGTTAATATATGACGTTCGCAGGAATCGCAGCTGGCCGTTTTGGGGGCATGTTTGTTTTGTGTAAAAAAATCAAGATTCCGTTCGCTATTTTCTCTTGATTTCATCATAATACGGGCTGTACGTATTTATCTTTTATCGGCATGAAAACAGCAGTAATTTGTATCCTTTCATGCCCAGTAGTTTTGATTAAAATACACTCTCCAATTTTATTTACGGTCGAGTTTCATCCATGTTGCCGATGCACGATAGCTACAACTTGCAGCTTAAAGTTTCTCAGCTTCAGCTACAACTTGCAGCTTAAAGTTACTGAAGCAGTATATTTCCTTGCCGATCTTTTCTCCAAAGCGAATAAGGGTATAGTGTAAAAAATATATCAGTACTATTGTACAGCACTTAACGTCATTTGTAACATAACGACAGTAATTTGTTTGACCATACGATGGTTGAAATACAAGCAAAACAGTTGTTATCCGATACGATTAGTAGCAAAACAAGTTTCCCGTTCGGTTGTTTATGGCTGTACGCATTTACGCAAGAGTATAACGTTATTAACAATACTTTTATCATTCTCTTTTACTTTTTTAAGTAGCAGATGGAATAAAGAGATGGAGGAAAGGAAGTTGGTCTATTGTAAGTTGGTCTCTCTCGCTGCCTGCGCGAAATCTAAAAATGTTTCCAAAAAATATTTTCGTATCGATATTAATTGCTAATCCCATCGTAAACTCGAAATATCGTAACTCGAGCACTACCTGTATTTGATAATTGTCTTTTCTTTATTAACCAACTTGTACTGATTTATGGGATATTTTAATTCTAAGATGAGGTGCTTAGCTACTGGGTTACGTGTATTCTAGCCTAATAAATGGCTAATCCGGCACCCTCCAGGTCCCAATGACGCCGGATTAGTGATGGTCAACCTGTATATATATATATATATATACATATATATACATATATATATATATATATATATATATATATATATATATATATATATATATATATATATATATATATATATATATAGATATATATAGAATTCAGCCCACAGATGTATGATTTTTCTTCATGATTTAGAATATTTTGGCATTAAACCATCTGGCCTTAGTTGGAATATTTTGGCATTAAACCATCTGACCTAAGGCTCAATATACCAAACTTCGTGAACGGGACTAATCTTTTTAAATTTATTTCAAATTGCTTTGTTTGTTGTGTAACCCTTTCATATCTGTATAGTTATCACATCAATGAGGGCACATGAGCCCCGATGTGTCTGGGAGCGCTCGACAGTGCGAAAAAATAATTATTTCGAAAATTCAGCAAAAATAGAAATTTTATGCCAACAACGTTCATTTTGCTGTCCTTTTTTTCTAAATGTTTATATTTTATGGTGGAATAGTCAGAATAAGAGTCCCAGCCCTCTAAATACAAAAAAATGTGATTTATTTCACGAAAAAAAAAAAAATCTTTACTTATTTTTATATTTTCGTTCTTAACCCAAAAACTATGAATGTCAGGCGAATGAATTATTTTTTATGAGAAAGCCAACAAAATTCTCTAAATATCGACATAAAAAAGAATGGAAAACAAATAAGTCCAGCTGGTGAAAAAATTGATAGAAAAAAGGGCAAGAAACAGAGCGCTCTGCCCGGCGTATGGTGAGAATTATCGCTAGAAAAAAGTTTTTTTTGAAGAGCCCTATCTTGGTTATTTTTCATAGAAATTACTTTGTAAATATACGAAAATGTAGAGGAAAAGTTGAAGAATAATGTGAGAGTCAAGAAAAATGGCTTTGGTAACGGCAACAGTTTCATTTTGACGTTATAAATTGATTGAAACGAAAAAAAATGTTACCGTTGTCAACATTATCGTTCGTAGCTCAAAAGCTATAACAGTTAGGCGAATGAATAATTTTTTATGAGAAAGCCAATAAAATTCCCTAAATATTGACATATAAAACAATGGAAAACGAATAAGTCCAGTTGGTGAAAAAATTGATAGAAAAGAGGGTGAGAAACAGCGCTCTGCCCGGCCTATGGTGAGAATTATCGCTAGAAAAATATTTTTTTTGAAGAGCCCTATCTCGGTTATTTTTCATAGAAATTACTTTGTAAATATACGAAAAAATAGAGGAAAAGTTGAAGAATAAAGGGAAAATCAAGAAAAATGGCTTTGGTAACGGCACCAGTTTCATTTTGACGTTATAAATTGATCGAAACGAAAAAAAAAGTTCCCGTTGTCAACATAATTGTTTGTAGCTCAAAAACTATAACAGATAGGCGAATGAATTATTTTTTATGAGAGAGCCAAGAAAATTCTCTAAATAACGACATATAAAACAATGAAAAACGAATAAGTCCAGCTGGTGAAAAATTGATAGAAAAGTGGGTAAGAAACAGAGCGCGCCGCCAGGCATACGGTGAGAATTATCGCTAGACATTTTTTTTGAAGAGCCCTACCTCGGATTTTTTCATAGAAATTACTTTGTAAATATACAAAAATGTAGAGGAAAGGTTGAGGAATAAAGTGAGAGTCAAGAAAAATGGCTTTGGTAACAGCAACAGTTTCATTTTGACGTTATAAGCTGTTCAAACGAAAAAAATGTTACCGTTGTCAACATTATCATTCGTAGCTCAAAAGCTATAACAGTTAGGTGAATGAATTATTTTTATGAGAAAGCCAACAAAATTCTCTAAATAACGATATATATGATAATGAAAAATGAGATTCAGAGCCCTGCCTAAAATCCAGACGTCTCTTACGTGATGCACTAACGAATTTCCGCTAGTTTTACCGTAAAAACTTTGCGAAAGCATGTTGGAAACTGTTCTCGATTGGCGCCGCTGTATGTAAACAGTGACACGTGTTTACCCAACCTCAGACGCATGGTCTCTGACAGAAGTGTGGCCTGCCAGGCCTGCGTGGGTGCGATCAGCTGATGTCATTGTGAGAATTTTACTACGCCATGGATTTGCGCATGCACAGTAGAGGAACTAAAAATTTATAGAAAATAGAGGATACCAAACAGAGTGTTTCCAATAATGTAATCCTACATTTTATAAAAAAATTGTAAGATACGAGAGAGAAACGTGGGTAGGATCAGCTGATTTCATTGTGAGAAATTTACTATGCCAGGAATTGCGCATGCGCAGTATAGGCACTGCTTGCCTGGCGATCGATGCCTGAGTTACGGTCCAAGGTATGCTTTAGCCTATGGAAACCACCAACTGTCCGAAAATTAAAAAAATTTACCCCTACCACACGTACGAAAAATGTCGGTAAATTTTACGTAAAATTACGTCAGTCAGAAAAGAAGGGGGGTAGGGGGTTGTTGCGTAATATGACGTCAATTGGGCAGGAAAGGGTTAAGGCTTAATATCCACTCCCATCCCAGGGATTTTCTTCAGGGTTCTGTTTTTTATGTATTAACCTAATCAGGTCGCTTGGCTATCAACCTGCTCTGTTATTGTATGTCAGTAATTTAGCCCTTTGCGGATCCCATAATTTTTTTTTACTACGGGAATACAAACCTCACTTTCATTTATGGAGTCCTCCTCCTGTGCATACATACAAACAGATCCAATAATTTAGGCAAATTCAGTGCCACCTAAACACTTGCTACTATCTTCTGTCCCTTTCAGTTTTTTTTTTTCTTTTTTCATGAAAATGCATTTAAATCTTTTATTTATGAACACTGTTCAGGCTTAAAATTACTAAAGTTTAATTATAAACTGGGTGTTGTTTACATGTAAACTTTTGGTTTCATCCTGCCAGCATTGCACGCTCTATCCACAGATTCCAGTCCTCATCTCTTTTTCTCAGTCAATTTTTATTTCCACAGGGTGGAATCTGTGTCACTTTTTGTAAGTGCTATTTCAGCCACTCTTGCTTAAGCCCAACTAAATCAAGACACTACTTTAGGAAGCTTTATAACAGCCATTAAGGCTCCTCTTATAATGACTAAAAGTCATTGACCCTTGGATTGCATCTTTTGATGTTTAACTTTATATTTTCAGTCAAGCTGTGGACCCTTAATATCATGATTAGCTATGGACTTTTTTTTTACCATTGTGCTCGATCTGTTGTCAGGCCAAGTCAACTGCTTTAAGTGCATACTTCACCTCATTGCTGGTAGGGTAGGGAGTGGGAATTAAATATATCTGCTCACTACCAGTGGGGTGGGGAGTGGGTAAAACAATCGATGGGGATACAGTAGGCCTATGATTCCAAATTAAATGCAGTAGCATATCTGGTTCTACTCTCTTGAGTCACTCTGCAGATGAGTAGATAAAGTGCTCGCCTGGCCAATCACAGGTCAACAGTTCAAATCCCCAAAGAGGTGCTTTGTTTTATTTATTTCCAAGTGAGATTACCTGTTTGTAGTGTAATAATAAAAACAAGTCAGTGAGACAGGGATTTTTGTGTTCATATAAGTAAGGTAGTGCAGTATGTGGTTAATTGGTTTGCATGAAAAAAACCTGTTGTAGTATTACAACAGTGCTATTGTACTTTATTTTTATTATATACTACATAAAGTTTGAGGTTAGTTTCCTTGTATACTGTATCGACTACTCACAAGATCATGCTGCCCACTTCAAAGTTGAATTGCTGTTTTGGGGTCACCAGATCTTAGTTTTGTTTATGTTGAAAATTAGTTAACATAAGTATTTACCCATATATAAATTTAATATCACTCATTGTTGGTGTCTTCTTTTGCAGCTGCATCCCCTCCTGTCAAAGAAGGAGAGGCTGGGTACAAAGACTGGGTCTTTATAAATTACACTTACAAGCGGTTTGAAGGGCTTACCCAGAGGGGCCTTGTACGACCTAGTAAGCAGAAGTAGACCTTGCCAGACTATAATGATAATCTGTATTTCAGAAAGTGACATGTAAGATAAAAAAAGATATTAAAAAGGTTTGTGACTGGGAACTTGAAAATCCTAGAGCCTGTGATATAATGGTGAAGTGTTATCCATAGTTTCCACAGAACTTTTTACAATGGCTCGTAGGATTTGCTAAGTGTGACGACAAAAGGTTTTTGTGGTAAATATTTTAGACCTGATAAGATGTGCTGGATACTTCACTGCAGGAGTGTTGTCCAAGAAATCAACAGTACACAGATCATAATTTATCTTAAATAATCCATCAAGAGCACTAGTGTAGTGTGAAGCAGCCTGTAATCAATCTTTCTTTGTTCATAGGATTTTCTTAACAGAGCTTGAGTAGTCCTGTACGCCAAGCTAAAGCAGAAGTATTACTTTTCTCCCTCCTTTTAAACTGTCTCACATTTAAAGAAGGCTGCAGCAATATTTCGCACTATGTGGGAAGTAGCGAGGTCTTGTATATTTTATTAATATAATTAGTTTTTCCAGATGGGACCCAGTGAAAATAATTTTTTTCATGATTAGACTTGTTTCTAATTGAAACATTGAGTTATGGATCTTATTATTATGGTTTTATTGTGATTTTAAGCCTTACAGCTGAAGACAGACTGTGATAGAATATTGGCAAAACAGTGGTAGGTCTTTTCAAGTATATGCATAAAAACTTACTGAAAACAATTTTTGTTTTTTACTTTTATTTTATCTTGGACAATACAATTTCTGTATAGTTTGGTTTAGCACTGGTTTTGTGCTTGAATTACACACACACACACACACACATTTTTGAAATTTGGAAGACAGATTACATATTTACATGTGTGAATGGGCAAAATGATGGAGAATCAATCCTCTGAACTTTGTGATGTTGCCTTCAGGTGTAGCATTCTTAGCCTTGTCATATTGTCATGCATTATTTTGCCATTCCTTTTCATTTGAAGGCTTTTTATCATATCATCTCATATTTGGTATTTATTTTTCCATACTGAATCATTGTTATTCAAATGATATAGGAGTGGCATTCATAAATTAAGTACAATAAAATACTGCTGTACAGTACTTGGCAATTCATCTTGATGTGCTAGATGCTGTAATACTGCCTCTGCTGTTTGAAAGGTTGTGAACAGTTTTCTTAACTATACTTTCCTCAGATGTTTAGTAAAAAACATTTGTTTACTTGGTAATAATTGTCCATATCAACATAGCATCAGTTAGTTTTGCAGACTAAATCATTTAATTTTCTTTAGTTAACTTATGACAAAAGTAATAACATGCATAATATAAATTCCCAGGTCCATAAAATGTGAAAATGCAATTCACAGCGTCTTTCATGAGTTGAAGTATTGAAAATCTTTCCAAATGTTAGTTTTTCCACCACCATTGGTCATTTTCCATAGACAGTTTGAAGCACACATCAGTTAAGTACAAGTGGGTTGTCAAGCTTGTTTATATTCTTGCTGTGTTTAGTTAGTTTGAGTTGGGTAACCTGTACTTAGGCTATGACCTGTATTATGCACTCTGCAAATGTGTAATTCACTAGCATTGTAATAAATAATGTGATTTTCTATAAGTTACACCTTCTCATGCTGTACCTAAGCGTGCTATGTTAACATGATTTTATGAGCACTACAATAATAGTATCCAAGATACACAACTTTTAGTTTCACTATTAACTTCATTAGTTAGGATCATGATATATCTATTTATTTTAATGGACTGTAAATATTTTTCCTGTTATGGATTATCTGTCGTAGAATGATAAATGTGTTACATGTTATTAAATAAATTTGTAATTCAGTGTAAATGTTTTTAGGAGTTTGCAGTTTAAGTAAGGTTTTGCTTTTATGTTTATGTACTATTCTTGTGTATATATATATACAATTATGCTGTATAGGCATATACACTTACTAATTTACTAAACCTGTTCTGAGGAATATTTTCTCAGATTTTGATCCTTTTTAGATTGGTTTTTTAGTTTCCAGAAAATGTTTGTTCTGTAATTAAAAGATTTTATGTAGGCAGCATTATGAACCTAAAAAAATAAAAGAAAATTAACAGAGATTCTTTCTCCTGAACTGAAGTACAGACAAAACTGTACAGTGTAGGTGTGTGTTCTTTCTGCATTAGTATGTGGTTTTGAAATCCTTCATATGCATAATAGTCTCAGTATTCAAGTGTAACACTTGTGCAAAATATAGCTTATTGCTGTGTTTTGTCTGAGGTACAGTATCAGGAATTTAAAAATTGTTCCATAGCAGAGTGAAAGTAGTTTACAATAGTTCTTTAGAATACTTAGATTTTTTCAATTGTATTAAGGGTAATAACCACATACTTGGTGATCACTAAACCAGTGTGCTAGCCTTTAGATGCATACAAGTTTGAGGTGTATTTATATTAAACTTCAGTAGAAAATTTACTTCTTTTAGTCTTATCTAAATTACACTTACACTGTTTTGCTGCAGGTTCTAATGTCTTAAATATACATTCCTCATCACTTGTAAGTAAAGGTCCTAAAGATATATGCCATATTGTATTGGCACTGTAAAGTAAAATTTCTCTGGTTTTTAAATCTCTTAACTGTATAGCTCTCCTGAGAGTGTGAAAGTACCGTCCGTGGGACATGTATTAAATAAAGGGGTGAAACAGTTACTTTGTTAGAGGAGTTAAATACCCCTCGCATGATCAAAGCATTATAACCTGTTTCCTTATGGTTTATTACTGATCACGGACAGGTTTCCAAGTTTTGTTTCTAAAGTATGTTCAGTCACTTTGTTTTGTATTTAGATAGATGGAATAAAATGGACTAGATGTTTTCTATTTCTCTAGATCTTAATTTGTGATTGAACTCCTGAGTTGTGAGTGGTATAATTATCAGGAAAAATTTCTAAATTTTTTCCTTGCACAACTAAGTTGTAGAGGCATTTATAATGCTCTATAAAATAATTCTGGAATAGTATGTAAGAAAAATTGTGTATTAAAAGTGCCCATTGCGACTGTTGAACCCCGTAGGATCAAAAGGGCTCCTTTTCACTGTTTTAAGAACAGTATGGAAGGGTTCTTAACTGTGGGTTTCCAAGGGAGATCTCGTGTAAATATAAACAGCAGTAGCTCCTTTAACTAGTCACCAATAAAGAATAATATAACATGAGCTTTGTTTTTATTCCTTTATATTTCATTCTTACTACCCAAACCCCAGGGTCTTCAAAAAGCAGCTTTCTAGCCTCCCAATTACTTCCATTTTTCCAGTCTTTTGTTAGACATACAAGCACTGACTTGAACATAAGTATTTCATGGAAGGGAAGAGGCATGAATAATGTCATGGAAGGGAAACATTAAATATTTGCCCTGGTTGTGAAGGAAATTCTGACCAGCAATTAATATCCCCTCATACCCCTGTTCCGGGAGTCACTATGTCTTTAATGTAAAATAAAATTATCTCTATAGAGTTAACAGGCATCTAAGAAACAAAGGCAGTAATTGTTTTTTTTTTTTCCTAAAGCTACTTTGTCGTCCTTAATTGTTGTACTGCAATTATGATTATGTCAATGACACAAAATGTTTGTTAGTTTATGATCTTTAATTGTGTGGTATGCTGTTAACTAAATGTGTTGAAAATCATACTACTGTACTGTAATAAATACTAAATATTTTCACTGTATGAAAATTTTTTACAAATGGTAGGAACAAAAACATGAAGCGTATAAGAACTGTTCGATCTAGGAAGACGGTTGGGTTAGTCCTTCAATCTCGACACACAGAAACTGTTACATTTCGGGTGTCTTTATGGACCGTGGCCATGACAGCCATTGACCATACCAAATCGGAAACATCAATTCTCATTTGGTCAGAGAAGTTTAGCAATGATTGGGTCTGGTCAGCACTTGATATGTGACCTCCTGGGAACATCTAGGAGACATTTTTCGCATCCATGGTTAGAAACAGGCTACTCGGTACAGGTAGTGTCCTACTTACAGTGGGGTTAGGTTCCAAAAACCTGCGTCATTTATTGGAGAAAACATATCCCGAATTTAGCCTAGCCTACAGTATACGTACTCTATACATAAACAGTATAGTAATTATTAATATCAGCTAATTCTGGAGGTTCATGAAGACTGACTTATGATAATTCTATTCAAAGAGAAATTGAATAACACAAACAAGAATTAGTTCAGGTGTTTCGAGGAAAGGGCTGTCACGAGATGTAGAGGATCAAGGTTCAGATGTGGGGGGAAGGGGTGGTGCAAAGCGATGGCACTGGACTTTTCTTAAAAGTAGTAATCCATTGTAGCTTGCATAGGGCCTTTTTTTCGTTCATAAATGACTCGGTTACATGCAAGAGAGTCTTGAAGTGCTCTCTCAACTTTAGAAAACTGTTCCATGTTCCCACCCATTTCACTTAAAAGTTTCAGTCCATGTTCAAATGAGGCAAATACCTCTGCCAAAGCTTTTGTTTACTCGTAAACTTTTGCTCTGGCGGCTCTTCAATTTCTTCTTCCTCTTCTGCTCTTTTTCTCTCTTCTACAAGTGCAATTAAATCTTCTGCCATTACCTGTAAATCTTGCACATCTATAAGTTCTTGGATACCTTCCTCATCAATTTCTAAATCTAAACATCTCCCAAGTGTCAAGATTTTTTAATAATTTCCACAACTTCTTCATCCTTATCAAAACCTTTAAATGAGTTCACATACACTTCTAGCTGATTTTTCCCAAATCTCATTCATACACTCTTTCTTTACCTCCTTCCATGCACTTCCAATGTTCATAGTGGAGTTCAGAACAATGAATTCCTTCCAGAAAGTTCTGAGATCTTTCTCCTCATTATCTGTAGCATGAACAGCCTGAGTATATGTGTTCTGAAGAAATCAGGCCTTGAACATAGCCACAGTGCCCTGATCCATAGGTTGTGTGAGAGAAGTTGTGTTTGGTGGCAGAAACACAACTTTTACATTCTCATTAATATCTTTGATGTGCTAAGGGTGGCCAAGAGCTTTTGAAGGGGATGTTTTCCCTGCAATAATCTTTCACTTCAGGAATAAAGCAATGCACAAACCAGTCTTCAAACAGCATTGCAGTCATCCATATTTTGTTATTTTGACAGTGATGCACAGGAAGCATATGCTTGCCAATTCTTTTTAATGCCCTTAGATTTTCTGAGCGATTATTCGTGAATGGCTCAAGTTTACACCCAGCCAAATTTCCCCCAAGCAGAAGTCAGTTGACCTTTGTATGACATTAAAGATTTGCTCCGGCAAGTACCCTTCACCAACAATGATCTTACCCAAAGCATCCGTAAATTTAGCAGCTCCTTCAGCATCAGTGCTTGCTGCTTCACCACTAATTTTCACACTATGAAAATTATGGTGGTTTTTGAAACAACGAAACCATCCAGTTGCTCAGATTGCAGAGGTCACAGCTAGCCTGCAGAGTCTTGGACCACAAGAACAGCCTGATCTCCAAGTCTGCCTTATGCCAGTCTTCAGACTGAAAGGCATAGATCTTTATGCTCTGGTTGAGCCTGTATGTCTTGCCCTTCCCAGGGACTTTGACCTCTGAGGTGGGATATGACTTTTGTCCTCAATAGCATAACTCAGGTGCAGTACAAGCCCTTGGGGGAAGCTTCAGACTGAGATCTCACTCTCACAGACTGACTTCATGCTAACCGTAGCCCCAGTAAAGCATACTGGTGAGCTGTATAGCATTTGGAGGGTTAGAAATCTCATTCTCATTCATTCCTTAGTTTCTTGAGAAAACTTTGAAGCTGTCAGTTCCTGGTGTGAGTTTTTCTTTCTTGGTTCCCTCTCTCTCTAGGACTTCACTGGTGGTAATCCAGAAGAGATAATTTAATGCCCATTGCAAGCTGTGAGGATGACCCAACCTCTTAGGCCAGAGTGTTAAATCCTCTATGTTAGTACTAGCAGACACAAGTAGGAAGTGTCTAGGAGCACCCTATCTTCCTGGCTTTGTCCTGCAGCCCTCGAGGTTGGGCATGAAGCCATCGTCTACATTTTGGAGTAACTTATCAATAAGCATAGGTAATGAGGGCAGGTGTATGGAGACACCAAACAACCTTCACCTCATTCAACTGATGGACTATAACCCACAGTCCCTGGATGCCTTCTTGGGTCCTGTGGTGGCTGTTCAACAGCTTGTATGGTTACCCAATCTCCTCTTGGACAGAAAAGCACCGAGCATAATGCTGGGGCTAAATAATTGAGTGGCTGGCTCCCCTCTTCCTCTTTTGTTTTCTTCCTCTCTTTGCAAGGCAGTTTTAGACAAATACATGCTGCACTGGGCATAGATTCTAGAGGGCTCAACATTCTAGCATTCTATCTTAGAGGTTAGGCTCATGAGGTGTGACTTTCTCCATTCTCCTTTTTAAAAAGATGTGGAAGGCAGCAGTAGAGCTATAATCTAAACAAATCAATTAATCCTGACCAGATTTTTTTTGTCTTCCAATTTATGGCACCCTTGTAAGGGTCACACTTAGTTCTCCAAGGTTTTCCTATATGAGCCAGAATCCTGACATGCGTCACTCTGGCTCAGGCCACTATCACTCTGGCATCCCTATGACAGACCATTACGAGGTAACGGGAGTCATCACTTCCCTGTTCACTTACTGACTGGGAATGTGACTTTTTGGGTGGAAATTCAACATGCTACTCAGCTGAAAGAGTACCTCCCACCTAAGAAGTGGGTCTCCTACATAAATGGCAATGGTTTGTATTTCTATAGGAACATATAAATTTTTAAAAGTAATCTTTATATTTCCTAGGTATACAAACCAGTCTCCTACCAGAATCCAACCTCAACAACTCCACTCAACCACCTTATTACCAAGTTTCATGACTGATTCTAGCTTGCACTGAGGAATACTACATACAAAGCTCCTGCATACCTTGGAAAAATACAAATTAACATTTTTTTTTTATTTTTCAGTCAAACCACCAGGTTTTCAATGCTGTTATCTGTAATAGGCAAAAATATGAATACATAATTTAAAATTACCTTCATGGAGCCCCAACACAAAATTATGTGGGGCATTCAAATCTATTTCAAAGACATTTCCTTTAAAATCATACAAGCATCATACTGTGTTTATATTGCTGTACTTCTTGTGCTAATGAAATCCAATTATTGTTCACCTGTCATTAATGCCAGATAGAGATGAAATCTTCCCACAGTTCTCTGAGCCTTTTCACTATTAGTTGCCAATTGTAAAACTTCTCACCAGCTGTAAAAAATTACCATGTAGTCATTCACATGCGATTTTGTACTACTTATATTGTATTTCATTATATTTTTTAGCAATTTTGAATAATGCTGGAACAGATATACCAACAAGCAAATCTCACATAAGACTGCCCAACTTATGAGAATCCTAAGTACAATTCTGATTGTACTTAACTGAGCTAAAGAGTCTTGAATAATTTCACTACAAGCACCATTTTAAATATGAGAAAAGTAATATAGTAATACTTACATTCTCGAGGAGAATCCTTTTTGCCATTTTCACAAATTCCATCAAAGTCACAAGCTTCATATTGACCATAGAAATTATAAAAGTCTTGCCAAGAACATCCTTGTTCACTTAAACACCCTGGTAATTGAACTGCCTTCTCACTTGCTAGAGTGCTCACCCACCAACCTCTGTTTAAAAATAAATTGTCTCTAATGATATGTGGTTCAATAATATTTACAGACTATTACTCATTTATTTGTAAAGGAAATTATATATATATATATATATATTATATATATATATATATATATATATATATATATATATATATATATATATATATATATATATATATATATATATATATATAATCACCCATAAAAATGCCAAAATGTGGAAAATAAAGGCTTCATATATATATATATATATATATATATATATATATATATATATATATATATATATATATATATGACCCCATAAAAATGCCAAAATGTGGAAAATAAAGGCTTCATTTTCCACATTTTGGCATTTTTATGGGCTCTTATATTTGATGGAATTCTGTTTTAACAGAAAATATTAAATTTCACAGTCATATAATATATATACAGTATATATATATATATATATATATATATATATATATATATATATATATATATATATATATATATATATATATATATATATATATTATATATATATATATATATATATATATATATATATATATATATATATATATATATATATATATATATATATATATATATATATATATATATATATATATTATATATATATATATATATGAATGTCTTTTCCTGTAATACTACAGTGTAATATGAATATAAGATGGCCCATAAAACACTATTTAAACGCTGAAATAGTGTTTTATGGGCCTTCTTATATTCATATATATATATATATATATATATATATATATATATATATATATATATATAATTATATATATATATATATATATATATATATATATATATATATATATATATATATATATATATATATATAATTATATACAGTATACTATCTATATATATATAATATACATATATACAGTAAACCCCGTATTGAGTTCTCACGATTCGCGGACTCACCTATTCGCAGATTTCCCTAAGGAACATATATATACATTATTCGCGGAAAATTCGCCCATTCGTGGTATTTTTCACTGAGAAATATTCACTAATTACTGTATTTTCATATAATTTTCATGACTAAATGCACTTTTTGTGATAAAACTATTAAAATACTCATGTATAAGCATTTTTAGAGGTTTTTTTTGTGTTTGAACTATCTAAATAGGCAGTTCTAAGTGTTTTTTGAGGGGTTTTAAGTATTCGGGGATTTCCGCTATTCGTTCACGCCAAACAAATTCCACTTCTTTTTGCCCCTAACGTAAACCTAACGAAATACCTTGATACTTTTGAAAATAATTTGAAAACCCTCTTCCACCATATAACTTGTCATGACAGGCTCTAGCCAGTAAAATTATGTAAATATTAAGAGTACATTTTTAGGGAAAAATAACTTAGTGTAATTTTGCATAACATTTATCATATGAAAAAGGTAGAGTAACTTAAATCACACAACGAATACATTCCATTACAAATACACTCTCAGAGAGAGGGGGAGAGATTTTTTTTCATCATAACAAGGGGAATACTAAAATTATTAAATGAGTATTGGAAAATAAACCCACTAATTCATAAAGCCAAGTACAATAATTTTTTTATTTTTTTTTTTATTTTTACCCAAACTTTGATCTTTTACGATCCCCATTCAATTCTTCCTTTAACTCATTCACACACAGTGTACAAATTTATATACGTGCCCATGTCCATTGAAATGTCTCCCATCTCTATTTTCACATTACGTACTTCAGCCCGTGGAGTGAACTCTCATGCATCTCACAGAGCGAACGTACCGCCATTTACTAACAGTCATCAACTGTCATGCACGACTGGGTATCCATTATCCAAGACTTGCACATACCACAAGCACCAAGTTGCATACTGAGTGCAACCCCATAACCTTCCTTTCCTCATGTCAGGGAGCAACAACTAGTTCTTAGGACCAGCCACCCATGAGTGCAAGCCCAAGGGTTTCCCTCCACAGTGTCACTAATCTGAGGCACTGCCAACCAATTAAGTTACTGAAGCACTTACCTTTTACTTTCCCTTTTACTCCTTACTTACATTCTGCCTCAGGCAGAGTGCCATTTTTTTCAGTGCAGTTTGGTTGCACTGCCTTTTAGTGTTGTTCCCAGGAGAACACCGGCACCCTTGTGCCACCAACATAGTGCCCATCCATAAGCCACCGCACCTGTACCTGAGATACAGAGTGCCAACCAGTGTATCCGCCCATAAGGAATATTATACCTTCAGGATCACTCCCATATTCACCAGCGTATCTGCCCATAAGGATCATACTTCCTTCAAGATCGCTCCATCAGTGTGACCCTTGCACGGCACACTCAACCACAGTGCCACCTTATTGAAAAGGTGCCACACCACTGAAGTGCCACCAAACTACAGAACACTTCCCACTGTCACAAACCATTTCCCCTAGTCGTCCTCACAGACAATAACCATGTCTCTAAAACACCGCCAAGCCCTCATGAACATGGGCAAGGATGCAGGTTATACTGGACAGGAACTCACCCAGTGGGTGAAAGATCAGCTGGTAGAACAGAGGAAGTATGCAGACGAACAGAGGCAGCTGGAGGATGAAAGAGAGGAACGGAGAAGACAGCATGAACTAGCTCTCAGAGACAAGGAGCTTGAGCTGGAGAAGGCAAGAAAAGAAAGTGCTGAAGCTATAGCAGTCCAACAAGCCTCCAACCCCACACCTGCTGCACCAAATGCTCCACTCTCAAGCATTAATTCCCTAGTCCCAAGTGGACTGAGGAAGAGCTGGAAGCATGGTTAGAAGAGATAGAGGCGCTCTTTGACAATTACAACACCACCGAGACAGAGAGGGCCTTTGTGCTTACTAAGCATGTGGAAGGAAAAGCCAAGGCAACCCTCTGCTCACTGGAGTAGAGTCAAAGAGAAGACATGATTGAAGTACATAGGGTTATCGCAAAAGCCTAAGAGATAACCCCAGAGAAATGGAGACGACGGTTCCGAGGTCTTGCCAAGGAAGTTGGCTGGTCCAGGACAGAATGGGCCTGTCACAAGACCCAGTCTGGTACTCGCTGGTTCGACTCCCTGTCATGCACTACCTTCAAGGACTTATTCAATCGGACCATGCTGGAGGATCTTTTCCAATGTGTGCCTGGGCCCCTTGCTGTATATCTCAGTGATAAGCAGCCCACCACACTTGTGGAAGCCTGCCGTATGGCTGATTCCTGGGAAACGTTCGACCAGTCTCACAGCACATCTCACCGCTGCATAGTGCCACCTAGGTACCTCTCAGGCTCGACTCGCCCGAAGAACGGCCTGCCTAGCAAGCCTACTTGCACAAACTGTAAAAAGTTTGGCCACGCTGAAGCTGATTGCTGCTACAAGTTGGGGAACAATAGGCAGCCTACTACCAACCACCAGAACTCCTCTCCCTCTATGTCCGCTCAAACTTCTCTACCGACCATCACCATAGAAGATCAGCCCATCCCAAGGGACCCTGCCGAGACTGTGGAACTCCAGGACACTATACTGCTGGATATCCTGGCTGCCCGAAGCATATGTCCTCTACTAAGCACATCAACCTGATTAGTGCCACATCCTCCATGGCTGTGCTACCAACTATGTCTCATCCTGAGCGGGTCTGGACTCAGTCCGTCTCAGTGGCACCCCTGGATGGCTCTAGCTTACCAGTGAACCTGCCAGCTATGGTAGACACTGCCTCAGATATTAGCCTGATTGATTGGGCCCAAGTGCCAGCCAGTGCCCCTGTTGATGAGAAGACCAGGTGGACGATGACTTGGATAGAGGAGCAAACCAAAACCATTCCCAGAGTTGAACTTCAGGTAACCACACTTGGGGCACACAACCTTCCCGTCTTGGCGTGGTGAATAAAATCAGGCACGGAGTGGAGTTCCTGTTGGGATGAGACATCCTCTGGGAATGTTCTCCCCCAATGCCACTCTGCTGCCTAGTTACCTCCACCAGGGAGGCCACTCCAAAACCACCTGACTGGGACACCGACACTGTGAAAGGCATGCCACCATCAGCCCAACCTTCCATTCACCAAGGTATTCAACAGAAAGGACATTCTCCAATCAACTCCAGGTCCAGTCTTCAATCCTCACAAAAGGATGGCCACCAAAAGTCTCCTCCGTCACCACGAAGGGAAATCACCAGGTACCGTTGCAAGACCTGCAACAAAACAGAGCACTCCGCAAATTGGGCAAGGTGCCCTAGCAAGCAAACTGCAATGGATACCACATTCAGAAACATTCCAAGAGGCTCTGCCCTTCACCCAAGACAGGAATCTGTCTCCCACTACCTCAGGTACATCGAGGGGTTTTGCACGCCAGGGTCCCTTGTCAGCCATGCCTGACTCCAATTCTCTGCCAGTGCCACTTGAGAGCCCTGAGCAGTGCCATGCTCCATCTATCTCGGACGTAGCACCTCTACTAACCTTAATCCCTGTGCCTGGCCCCGAGTTAGTGCCAGCGCCGGATCCAAATCATGTTAAGGCTCCTCCTACGGGAGATCCTCCAAACCTCACCGACTTGGTCATCGCCAATTGTGAGCCTCCAACCCCTGACGTTTCTTCTTCCCAATCACTTTCATCTGCCGAGGATGATCCTCTGGCAGACCTTAATTTTACACCTTCTCTGGACGACCAGGAACTGTCTGGCCGGGATGCAGACACTGGTTCTACCCTTACGAGGTTGTCGCAGCAGCCTTAGTAGGAAGCCAGTCCGTAGCTACTAGGGCTACCCCTGATCCTGCTCCTGACGGCACTTCTGGCCTTTCCCCAGAGTCGGTACCCTCATCACCTCCTAGGAATGGCGTAGCCAGACCTTGGAGGCACCCGAAGAAGGGGCGGAAGAGATCCAATTAACCCATAAGAGCCACAAGCTCTCCTTGGCACTCGTGTCCCATTGGCACAGTGCCCCTTTCCATCTCAGAGTGATCCTGGCACCTACCCAGAGAAGGTAGCCTGAGTGATCTCTGCCCAAGTAGACTAACATCTAACACCCTAGACATCTTGTAATACTAACCCCAAACTATCCAATACTCAAGCTGGTACACCCCTGGCCACTTACCAAAATTACTGTAACCCTTCAGGTTGCTCATGTCCAAATTTATTGCGTGTTATTCTGTAAAGCATTGCGTACCCCATAATTAATTGCATTTAGTTAGGTCAGTGTCATTTAATTTAGTGCCAGAACCATAGGATAGTAGGCTGTGTCAAAAGACACATTTACCATGTACCCATTGCCTAAGAGTAGAGTTCCCCTGTCGTCAGAGACAGCCAGTATAAGTCTGTAGATACCGTTGCATAGGTTAAGCTCTGCTGTAGTAAGTTAGTAAAACTAGTACCCCTCTTAGCAGTTAGGTAGGTCCTTTTAGCTATTGCAGTGCAAAAGCACAATTCATTTAGTGAAGGTAACTGACTAGTTGGGATGAATAACTTACTTAGCCAAGGCCTTCGTGCCCGAAAGGGCGTGAATGCCTTTTTAAAGGGGGGGGGGGGAGCTATTAAGTGTTTCCACTTGTCCCTTTCACTCAGTTAGATAGAAATTCAAATTTATGGGTAGCTGGAGGAGACGCCATGAAGGGGTTGAACTTATGTAGGCCTAAACCCCCCAAATCGCCTGATTTTGGGGTAAACAATACTGCTCCTTAGAAACCCCCATCGGATGTTTTGGGGGTCAGGTAGCCGTTAGAAAATAAGGACGAATCCAGGTTGTGGGTAGACTATGATCTTAACACTTAAGTCCTTAACTATAGACCTATTTTCCCCATGACCTTTTGCTGGCTGTGTGACTGCTTTCAGATAGCCAACATCCTGTTTTCCAAGCCCAACCACAAAGCAGCACCCAAGTCCTGAACGCCACCGCACTATGTACCCCGCCACGACTGTGTTGAGTGGCGCTCTTTCATCTTCCTTATACTGGCAAAGATTGCAAGAGTCTGGAGGTCTAGTTCCTTCCATGCTACGAACTCTACGCATAAGGAATAAGAAATCCTACTACTCTACTTCCCAAGCGGTCGGTCCCAACCTTGTGAATCAATTCCACTTATAAGTTACTGCCATTCTGCTACATGCAAGAATTTCCTGATACGCAGTCCCGGAACACTAACCAGTCCCCCTCCCCATTGTGCACAAGCGCCTGAAATTGAAATCATTCAATCATTAGTCACCTTTTCATATTCAGAGATTTGCTACTCAATGTCTAATATTACCCAAAGGCTCTTACCAGGCAAAGCAATCTTTCCTCCTCTTCCGTGCCTAAAATATCCAGACTCTCAATTGTGAAGGAACAAGGCCAAGGATGTGAAGGGTTCTCATTCTTCGCCAAAATGCTTAGTAGGAAGGAACAGACTGCGTCTCCGTTCAAAAAGCCGATCCTTCTGTCAATCGCTTGAATTTCACTTAGTCTCTTCGCAGTGGCCAGCACTACAAGGAAAATAGCCTTCTTAGTTAAATCCCTTAGAGAGGAAGAGCGCATGGATTAGAAGTGGTCACTTGATAACCACTTAAGTACCACATTTAGATTCCAAGTGAAATTCTCCTCCTTTCTAGATCTGGTGGTGCTGAAAGACTTAATTAGGTCTGAAATATCCTGATTAGCAGAAATGTTGAGGCCTCTGTGACAGAAAACAGAGATGAGCATTGCTCTGTAGCATTTTATTGTGGAAGAAGACCTTCCTAGAGAAGTCCGCAAGAAAAAGAAGAAAATCTGCTATTTGCGGGATAGATGTTTGACAAGACGAAACTCCGTTTCTTCTTCACCAGGTCCTAAAAAACTTCCACTTTGACTGGTAGAGCTTGCTGCTGATAGCAAAAAACCTTTCACTCAAACAAGTCTATTGACAGTCTAAAGCCCGTCAGCAGTTGTCTGAGAAGACTTGGAATAGCAGGGAGGAGCCTTGGAAAGTCTACGAGGAGATCCAGAACGTCTGGCAACCATTCCTTCTGTGGCCAAAAGGGGGCTGCCAGAGTCATTCTTGCATTGTTGTGAGAGCAGAATTTCTTGAGAACTTCCCTCATCATTCTGAAGGTTGGAAAAGTGTAAAGGTCCAGATTCGACCAATGTTGCCCATGCGAGAGGGTCCGTAACAGGGGAGCAGAACAGAGGTAGACGGTGATTTCAAGACGTTGCCAATAAGCCCAGGGTCGGTTGTCCTCATAATCTCCAAAGGTTGGAGCGCACCCGTTTGTCTAACGTCCATTCCGTCGCAAGGACCTGATTCTGGCAGCTTAGTTCGTCCACCAGGACATTGCATATGCCTTGGATAAACCTTGTGACTAGATGGTTTTGGTTCTGGTCTTCCCAGCACAACAGATCTCTTGCTATCTCACACAGGGGAATGAGTGCATTCCCCCTTGATGTCTTATGTAGGCGTTGGAGAAGTAGTCTAGGTCGGGGTTCACTGGGAGAAGAGATTTCCGTCAGTCTTTCTTCTGACTTCTACCAATGCAAGTCCTCCTTTATTTCTGCTGTGACAGGAAAGGAGTGGAGATCTTGATGTACCTTCCGATCCCAGCAGGTTCTTGGGTAAAACTGTAGTGGCCTCATGTGCAGACTCCCCAGCCTGGCCTCATGTGCAGACTCCCCAGTCTTACAAACTGCTCCAATGAAGCTAGTGTGCCTAAAAGACTCATCCACAGAGTTGCTGTGCACGAATGAAGGGGGAAAAAAGAGTACACCTCCCTTAAACATTCCTCCACTCTCTTGGGGTACGGCAAAGACTGAAAACTCCAAGAGTCTATCAGAATCCCCAAATAGAGAATTCTCTGAATGGGAATTAGTTGAGATTTCTGTAGGTTCAATAAAACTCCTAAATCTTGAGTCACGCAAATCGGCTTCTGTAAGTCCTCCATGCATTGATCCTTTGTTGGAGAGTTAAGTAGCCACTCGTCTAAATAAAGTATGATCTTTACCCCTGCTAGATTATTAGTATTAAAAAGTTTAACCAGACCACTGAGCTGACTATCAGCTTTCATAGGGTTGGCCTGAAGGATTTGGTTGAAATGACAGGTCTAGGCTAGAAGCCTAGCACTGGGACAAAACATGTCACTTAAATGAAAATTAAAATGAAATTAAAAGCTGCAAAAAGGCATACGCTTTCATACTGAAACACACACACAATAAATACATTTATACTTGTGTTTCCATATATATTCACTAAAAATGTATGTTAAAATTCAGAATAGAGTAAAATCTTAAAATTTACTTGCTTTAAAATTCATTACACTGATTGAGTGAATTTTTATATTTTATCAATTAACTCACAGCTTCTCCCGAACATTAAAATGGGTATTACTGAAAATGTTGAAGATTCCGACAAAATTTCTTTTACTGAACTATTTCCAAAATTTGATAATCGTTGCATGTAATATTTTGGACATTCACACAGTACATGCTTAACTGTTATCAACACTTTGCAATCTGGGTATTTGGGAGGAGGGCCACATGGACTGTTCATTAAGTGTCTATGTGTCAAACGAGTATGGCCTATTCGAAGACGCGTCAGAATTACTTGTGAGTGTCTCTCTCTCTGATATGACGACCTCCATTTTCCATAACTGGATTTTATCTTTTAATTTATTATTATCAGGTTCTTCATTCCATATATTTTGCCATTTACTTGCAATGATTGTTTTTATATGTCTTATATAGTCACTAATAAGGATGTCTACGTTTGCTCGTCATGTGGACTGCTTCTTTAGCTGCTTTAGCAGCCTCTTCATTTCCCCTAATCCCCACATGGGCAGGGATCCAACATATTTCAATATTTTTTCACTTATTATACAATTTATGGAGTGAAAACTTAATTTGTTGTACAATATTATTTTTTTATTACTGCTTTGAATGGCTTCTATAGCACTTCTGGAGTCGCTATAAATCACAAAATTATTAAATGACGCTTCTCTAATTTTTATGGCTGATGCTACTGCATATAATTCAGCTGTAAATACCGAAGCATTATCTGGTAGAGAGAACTGATACATTTTGTTTTGGGATACTGCAGCATATCCCACTCTGTATTGTGACTTAGACCCATCGGTGTATATTGCATAATGTGGACCTTTTCAAATTATATGTTCTACTGTATGTTGTCTATGGTATTCTAGAGTATATGAATGACTTTTTGATAAATATTTCAAGTGTGTACAATTTCTCATTTTATTCATTGTCCAAGGAGGAGGTAATTTTAATATTAAAGGTAATTGTATATTTATATTTAGTGACTCAAACAATTTTCTAGCTCTAATTGGGAAAGGAGGTAGATGGTTGTTTATAAACACATCTCTTAATCCAAATAATTTTTTGGTTGGAGAATCATTTGTCTGAGTTCTCATAGCACTCTTCATTGTTACTAGCTCTCTATGGAGAGAGAGAGGTAGTTCACCACATTCAACTTGTAAAGAAGACGTTGGTGACGATCGAAAAGTTCCTGAACTTATTCTAAGACCTTCATTATGAACTGGGTCTAACGTTCTCAGAGTTGCATCTTACGGCGAGCCGTGTATTTTGCCTCCATTATCAATGATAGACAGCACTGTTGCTTTATACAGTAAGGTAAGTGTATATCTATCGGCTCCCCAAGTAGTGTTCGATGGTCTTTTAATTAGGTTTAATGTTCTTTTACATTTTGATTTCATGTATGTTATGTGGGCTTTCCAGTTTAAGTGTGCATCAAATACTAATCGCAAAAATTTTGCTGTTTGGCCAATTGGCATGGAATGATTTCTGATTTTTTAATCTATTTCTTCACCTTTTTTCCACTCTTTATTTTTATAAAACATTACTGCCTGAGTTTTTTGTACAGAAAATTTAAAGCCTACAGATGAGGCCCATTCATCTATTTTTATTATAGCTTTATTAATGATTCGCTCTGCATGTCTGATGCGAGATGCTGAATAATATATGGCAAAATCATCCATATACAAGTTACTTTTAATTTCGATTGGTAGATTATTACTGATATAATTTATTGCTAAAGTAAACAGTGTGCCACTAAGGACGCTTCCTTGTGGAACACCATTTTCAAGTAGAAATGCACTTGACAATACATCATCAATTCTCACTTGAAAAGTGCAATTTGTCAGAAAGTTTAGGATAAACCTAGGTAAATGTCCACGGATGCTGTTTTTATTTAACGTTTTTAGTATTGCATATTTCCAAGTAGTATCACATGCCTTTTCAATGTCAAAAAAGACGGCTATAGTAATTTGTTTTCGTTCAAATTCTCTTCGTATGTGGTCTTCCAAGTTAGACAGAGAATCCAGTGTAGATCTGTTACACTGTGACCTAAATTGAGTAGGAGTAAAAATTTATTTTCTCGAATGTGCCATGTTAGTCGAGCATTTATCATATTCTCTAGTAATTTGCATAAACAACTTGTTAAAGAAACTGGTCTGTAATTGTTTACATAACTGGGATCTTTTCCAGGTTTGGGGATAGGAATAATTATAGCTTTACACCATTCATCAGGAAATAAATTTTGAAGCCATAAGTGGATATAAAACTCTAATACATATGACTTTGCCAAAGGTGCTAAATGGCAGATCATTTTACAACAAATACTGTCACCTCCAGGGGCAGATTTATTACTGTTCAACAGAGCAATTACTCAAACTTTTCCATATTAAATTTTCTATTATATATCTTCTACTGTTTCAAAATTTATTGTTATTAATTCTATACTATTTTTCTTTGTGCGGAAATGCTCATCTAAATTTTTGTCACTACTTACTTTGCTAAATTTTCCCCTATTACATTACTAATTTCTTTTGGATCTGCCTAGGTGGTTTAACATGGGTGCCATTTATTTTTCTGAATTTTTCCCATATTTTTTATATGGGAGTATTATTAGAGAGATCTGATACATATTTCCCCCATGAAATTATTCTTCCTTGAATTACTTCTCTTTTAAATTTTGCAGATATTTTGTTATATAGAGGTTTTAATGCATCAATTTCTAATAATAATATACAGGCAGTCCCCGGTTTATGACGATTCCGGCTTACAACGTTCCGAGGTTATGACGCTTTTCAAATATATTCATCAGAAACTATTTCCCAGTTTACGATGCATGTTCCAGGGTTACGACGTGTTGTACGCTGATCCAACGGAAGAAATATGGCTCCACAACGGCAGAATAATAAAAATTCGGAGGTTTTTTTGATGAAAAACTCAATAAAAATGCAGTTTACATCGTTTTCAATACACCCAAAGCATTAAAAGTAAGGTTTTCTTAGGATTTTTGACGATTTTCGAAAATTTTTCGGTTTACAACGATTTTCGGTTTACGACGTGGTGTAAAAACAGAACCCCCATCGTAAACCGGGAACTGCCTGTTTTATTTTACTGAATTTTCTATTCAAATTATCTAATCGTCTTCCAATTTATTTTTATTAATTCTGTTAGTTTTTCAGACCACCATGGCACTTTGTGTTTTGCTGGATGAACTTCTGATTTTGGTGTTGCTTTATCAGCAGCATTTTTAATGAAATCAACACGAAATTTATTAGTTTAATTATGGTCTTTTAAATATTCAAATGATGGGATATTTCTAGTGTGGAATTCATACTGCTCCCAATCTGCTTTATAATGTTATATTGAGGGACATGCTTGGTGGGATTATTTTGTAATAAGGAAATTAATACTGGGAAATGATCACTTGTGTGCAAGTTATCAACTGTATTCCAATCCAATCTGTCTACTGTTTGCTGTACACAGAGTCAAGTCGATTGAGAAAAACGTTCCATGTGCTTTAGAAACGTGCTGATTTCATTATCATTCATACAGCACATGTCGTATCAATACATGAATTCTTCTATTTTACTTCTATTTGAGTCTGTACAATTACAGTCCCACATTGGGTTGTGGGCATTAAAATCACCTCCTATTAATGTAGGGTTAAGTAATTCTTTAAGTTTGTCAGTCATAATTTTTATTAGGTTGGTTGTATAAATTATAAATTACATAATTATCGTTTTTTATTCGTATTCTAATAGTCGATATTTGCAAATCAGTAAAGTTTACAGGTACTTTGTCACAACATACTTTGTTATGTACATATATAGCAGTACCTAAATTTCCTTCTTCCTCTCGTGATGCTGATGATAAGGTATATTTACCTACTGCTGATAATGTTTTGTTGACATGTTGTAAACATAATATCATTGGTTCATATTCTTTTAATAACCGTTGTACTTCTTCTAGGTGTAATCTGGTCTGTAGACCATTTACGTTCCAATGTATAATACAGCTATTGAAAATATTTTGTTATAGTGGTCAACTTTTACTCTCTCTTTTGTATTATCAATTTGAATTTTTTCTAATAATTTACTCACGACATTCATTTGTTTTTCTTTATAATATACTAAGTGTTCAATGCACATGCAACATTTTTCATGGGTACTCAAATCTGTGGTTTCTTTTTTCCTATATTTCATAAAATTTCCTATGTTTGTTTGTTAAACCATCTATTGTTATGCTTTTGTTGTTATTGCATAATTCAATGAAACAATCATTACATCCACATGTATTATCATGTACATTTCTTTTTTCATTTGCTCTTGTACCAATTACTGGAGAAGGAGTAATCTCTTCTTTGACATAATCATTGTTATCTATGTTATGATTGTCTTTCACTTCTTCAGAGTTTTTGACATTTGCCTTCATAGGTTTTACTATTATTTTAGGAGATAAAGGTATATTCTTAGCTTGTTTTTGTTTTTGTTCCTTTTTCACCTCCTTTATCTTTGGTTTGACTGATGTTTCTCTAATAGTTGGTTTCTTCGTTTTGGGTGGTGTTCTCTCCAAAGGCCTTTTTTTATCTTTAATTTCCAATCCATCATGACCCTCCTCTGTTACTTCAATAGTAGCATCCTCCTGTGTTCCTATTTGCATTAATATTTCAAATGAATTGGATAAAATATTATCCATCTCATTTGTACCTGTTTCTTTATTCTTTACCATTTTAGTTTGTATTTCTAAATTATTAATTTCTTCTTGAGATTTACTTTTCTCTGCCCTGTTACTTCTTTCTGTTTGCATTTTTGTTTCATTCATTGCTCTAGTTATTGAAGAATATGTATGTTTCTTAGACGGATCTTGAATTCCTCTTACTTTTAATTCCAACTTAGCCTCTTTTATAGACATCCCGTTCGTTCTTGTAGTATCTTCAATTCCATATTGCATATATAATACGTGCATTCCTTGGATCTTGCATGATGATTCTGCCCACAGTTTACACACACAGGTTCGCTGCACTTCCACTGTGTGGTGTGTTCAGTAGATCCACAATAAGTGCATACCAGTTCATTATGACAATTTTTCCCTGTGTGCCCATCCTCTTCCTTTAACGTCCTTTTTTCCCATTTGTATGGGGTAAGCACGATGCCTTCTTTTGAAGGACTTTGATTTGGCTTTGGGGTAGACCACAGTCTCGATTGGCTGCCCTGCCTGTCATCGCTTAGACCCCGGTAGCGTATGTACATGTATTGTACCAGTCACCAGCGCCCTTTCTCCCAGCAGCGAGAAGTTGTTGCCCATACTTACTGTAATTCTGACATTGCAGCGGCTCTGGGACATAGGGTCTTAACTTTCTATTTTGGCCTAAAATTTTTATCTTTTGAGGTAGATCTTCACCCTCAAATTTTATTTTTGCTATTCTTAATATTTGTTTATTGCTGTTTTTACTTGGTACAGCATATACCCCACAATCTTGGACCTTTGGGTATCTTTTTTAGAGAGAGTCTAATAGCATTTTCTTATCGACTGGTTCATTGTTGTTTTCAGGAAGTACAATGGTACCCTGAATGCTGTTCATACTATCGTGCTTTTTACTCTTATGTTAATACTGTACTGTCTATATTTCTCAAAGACAAATGTCTTCTGACTGACTTTTTGTTGTGGCTTCTATAAGCCAAGTTTTTTCCTTTATTTGTCTGAACTACATATCTGTTGTTGGATGTCTATTTAATAAATAATTTTCTAGTTTTAAAGCTGAAATATTTTGGTCAGCTTCCATAGTTAGAAACCTTGACCAACTTCCACTCCCAAAGAGGGGGGTCAAAGTGAGTCAAGGTTGGGTCATGTCAGTATTTACTCTTTTTGGGAGTTTTATAAGGAATTAACATTTTAATACCACCATGATTTTGATTATTTGGATTGTCAAGAGCATTGTTCATTTCCATGCTAGATGATTTGCTCTGTACTGGAGCAGCGGTCGTCAACTGTGCCAGAACAAATACCATCAAAGGGCCCAGGGGTACTCGAATCCTTAGATTGACTAATCATCAAGAGTTGAGAAAAAAAAACCTGAAAACCTTAAAAAGATATCATCAGCCTTTCATGGAGTTTATTCTTCCACCAATGGCACAAGTGAGAACCAACTCCCAAATGTCCACCCCCTACCCTACCCCACAGGGGATGGCACAACATGATTAGAGTGGCCCAAGTGTAAGCCAAAACCTGCTTGCTAGGACTGAGACCCCTGCTAGATGTGGCCAACCTGCTAGGGGAGCGAGCCGTCTCAAAAACAATTGTTGGGCAGTCAAGACGCCGAAACAGAGAGCTGTGAATTGATAAACTTGGTTCCTGAAGACAAACCTGAAGTATTTCCTTGAATCCTTGTGAATAAGGATATGAAAATATGCGTCTTGCATGTCTAGGGAGATCATCCAATCCCCCTGACAGATGGAAGCAAGAACCAATTGTATTGTTTCCATTTTGAATTTTGTCTTCTCAATGAAAGCATTCAAAGCACTCACGTCTAGCACCGGGCTCCATCCCCAGGAAGACTTGGGCACTACGAAGAATCGACTGTAACACCCCCATCGACATGAAGTTCCTGACTAACTCTAAGGCCTTCTTGTTGATGAGAGAGGAAACCTCCTCTGAAAGGGCCAAAAACCTTCTCTGAGAGGGCCAAATAACTCTCCAACCTTCGGAGTAGGCTGTCAATGCAGCAGGAGTGGTGGTCAACGGAGGCCTCTCCCTGAAGGGGATAGAATAACCCTCCTTGAGTACTTTGACTACCCACTGGTCCGCCCCTCCTGAACTTCATCTCTCCCAGAAGAGGAGCCTCGCACCCACTGGGGCATGGAGGACTGAGGTCTCACTTGGGGGTTGAAGATTTAGTTGATGAGGCTCGGGGTGTGAACCTAACTGATCTTCTGGGCCAGATTGAGATCTCTGTCTGCCCCCGCCAAAAGGGTCTAGAAAGCAGAGGAGAGGAAGCCCTGGTGGGTACTGCAGACCAATCTCTGTCGCTTCGTTGACTGTTTCAGGAGATCCTGTGTGGACTTCTTATGAAGGCTAGAAACAGTCTCACTAACAGTTGTCTGTGGGAAAAGATGATGTCTCTCTAGCAGGGAAAATAAAAGTGCTGACTTTTGGGACGAAGTAACACCTTTAGACGTAAAGGAAACCCAAACTTCCATTTTCTTGAGCACGCCCATTGCTTAAAGCAGAGCAATTTCCTGTGAACTGTCCCTGACTGCTTTGTCTGCGCAGGAGAGAAAACCCAGAAGTTCTGACGAGTAATCAGGCGAGAGCAAGGGCTCTTGAACTTTCTTGACGAGAGCGCCTAAACACCAGTCCATGAAACTTAATATTTCAAAAGTCTTAAAAAGACTTTTCAGGAGGTGGTCCATCTCGTGTCAAAAAGAAGACCTTCACTGATTGTAGCGGATCTATGGCCTGCGTCAATGAGATCAGATAAGTTCCCCTGGGAGGAGGCAGCCCTGTTCCCTCTTCTCGGAAAGCCAGTTCTCCACTTCACTAAAGGCCTTTTTGGATGAAGACGAGAGAACCAACTTGGGTAGTCCAGCAGTGTCTGAAAGCTGACTACTCATCATGAAAAATGAAGCTGGGGACGAAGGAGTTGCAGGCAAGAAGAATTCAGTGAAATTCTGGAGTCAAAACTTCAGAAGTGATGCGTAAGGAGTTGTAGGAGAATCTTGATTGAAATCCTCTTCTTCAGACGAAACCGGAGACAAGGGGGCATCCGATGGAGGTCCCTTAGTAATGGATGGTTCGTGAAGAAGTCGCAGAATGTTATCTAACTTGCATTGAAGCGGAGCTAAAGCTGGATCCAAATTTGAAGTGGACTGACATTTCGTTGCCTAACTAGACGAAGCTGGCACTTGAAGCTTAGAAGCCGACATCAAAACACTGGTTGATTCCCCCAAAGCACTGGCGGCAGCAGGCGGAGGAGACGGTGCACTAGAATGAGTTGGAGCCCTAACATGAGCAGCAGCACTTGGGAAAATGGGCGCTACAGGGTGCTTCAGGCAGTTTGGGCACTAAAGACAGTTCAGGCGCTTCAGGAGGCTTAAGCACTACAGGAAGTTTAGCCGAATCAGGGCGATCAATTGAAGGCAGGTGTTCAGGTAACATACGGTGCTCGGCCGCTACTGGGTGCTCACTTGAATCCAGGCACTTAAACGAAGAACTTCGTTGTACATTAAAGCGGGGCACTTGGAATCAGAAAGAAGACGCTTCTTAGATGAAGAGGAGTGACTCAAAGCTCGTTCCTGGCGTCCAAGAGAGAAGAAACGTTCAGGGCTGTCCCACTTACTGCAAGAGGGTCAAGGACTAAGAGGAGGCCCCCTCAACCTTTTGCTGGGAAGTCGAGGAGCTAGATCCTTGGAAGAAGAATGCCCCTTCAAGGGACGAGACTCGTTGGGAAAGCACCACTGATGCCTACAGTACGGTGAAGAATCTCCCGAACTAGAAGAGAGCTGATGCACGTCCGAGAGGCCTTTCCAGCGGCTGTCTCTTGACGCAACCTGGGATGCAACAGGTTAGTCCAAGGGGGCAACTGCTCGTGGGCAGACCCCACTGACCTCCCTTGGGCTAAAGGTATGCCTCCTCCCTGGTTCAGGGGAGCATGGCAGTGACCGATGCCAAGGAGAATCTGCGGGACGAACAGCCACCTCCTCCACTAACACTTAACTTTTCACTTTTCTTGTCAAACTTATCCCTAAGGACATGCATCGATGCCCCTAATTGGGCCACTATACCTACCACCATATTAATTCACTGTTCGAATTTATTTTCCATGCTGGCGAAGCGATCGGGCTCATAAGTGTAAAAATCAGAAGTAGGAGTAGGTGGTCTAGGAGTATTTACTGATACAAGGGAAACAGGAATGACAGGAGGAGATACAGCAGGAATAACTACATCGTTAGATCTAGGAGTCGTCTGACTAGCTAATTTCTCGCCAGCTTCAGCGGCTGCCTTCCTCTTGTGATCTCTTTCTAATTTACTCAAATGAGAAGTCAAAGTCTTCCATTTACATTCGTCCCAATCCCTGCATTCGTCACATGTCAAATCAATGGTACAAACTTGCCCTTTGAAATTTGTGCACAAGGTATGAGAGTCACAGGTAATTTTCATCAACCAGGTATTGCAGACATTGCTGCAATACCAGAAACTGGAAGAGCTAGTGTCTGACAAACTAACTAGCTAAAAAGTCATAATCAGTAACAAACAACCGATCAAGAAAAAACAATGCTGAAAGGCTACCATACAAAGAATACTTCACTGGATGGGAAGAAAAAACAATTGTCAAAACCAAGCTGCATAGTCACACAATGTGTGAATGATACCAGCGGCAGAAACAAATTGGTCTGTTGGCCTAGTTGTTCCTCTCTCTTACCGCGAAAGTGGGAGGGGTCTTGTCACCTACATAAAAACAACAAAAGAATCGCTACCACGAATTTCAAAATTTAAGCTGCCGTTCGAGTAGAGACTCTCAGCTAAGTAATTACTAGGTAAGTTACTTATATAAAATGTCTAAATTAAGAACTAGCTAAGCTAATAATGATTAGCGTGCTACCAAATCGAATGAATACTTCTCCAAAGGTGAAAGATTCAACCATCTGGCAAATTGAAATCAGAGCTGGTCAACCAACCAATGGTCAGTCGCTGACCGGCAGAAACGAATTGAGCTCTCCAGCACTGTTATACCTATTCTTCCCCGAAAATGGGCGGAGTCTAGTTACCTACACCACAACAATAGAGCATTGCCGCAAATTTCAAATTCTGAACTGCTGCGATAGTTGGAAAACTAATAGCTATGTAGTCATTTGGTAAGTTACTTTTATAAAATTGTGGACTTCGTGCTTACCTTTCATCCTCACATCTGGAAAGTGTAAAAGCAAGATTTGTTGCAAACATGCCATTGTGTGAAGTCCGCCAAAGACGATTTGGATCAAAATTATCATGGGTTAAGGGAACACTGTCCTTATAGAGCCCAAGACGAGTCATTACCTGAAAACAGAAAAGAGATAGTACTGTAACTTGAAAAAGAGAATACTTTTAACATCAGCTATTCATAAATGGTGAAACAATTGCTTTGCCTTTCAAGTCCTTGGAGTCTTACCTTTAAGTCTTTATACCTTGAGGCATATTATATTAATAATTTTAATGAAATAAACCACCATGGTTCCAAATAGACAATCTAAAACATTGTCATAAATGAAACCCTTACAACTGGCAATTTTTTGCCTTCTTATATTCAATGATTCACTGAAAAACCACAATTTTTAAAAGTAAATTGTATTTTCCCTAACTATACAAACCTGAGGCCATTAAACTCTTGAGCAAGGTGGTTAGGCAGTAACTACTGTCAGGTAGGTGGGGAATACCTGCCTGCCCGGATGTAAACATTCAAGTTTGCCTTTCGGCCCAGGTTCAGATTGAGGGGTGGCATGAGGCAGGCATAAAAATGCAATGTAAAGGACTTCAGGTTTGTATAGTTAGGAAAAATACAATTTACTTTTAAAAATTGTGATTTGTTTCTACATGATATACAAACCATCGGTCCTTTACATTAGGAAGACTCACTGGTTGGAGGGAGGAATCTGAGTGAGTTTCTTGAACTGACTGGAGTTCTACACACCTGGGCTACTCCTGGTCGAAAGAGCGAGGAGGAGTACTGTGCCTCTGACATATTGACTGGAGTGTGGGTACTGCAAGATCAAATGTCAGATACAGAACCTTTTCGCATGAGTGAGGAAACATAGCTCATACGAAATAGGCTGGGAAGAATCTAAGTGTCAGAGGCAGTAAGGAAAACCCGAGATAGGGTTTTCCTTATTGCCAGTTTCTCCTCCCTCCCCCTGCTAGAGGAAGGAGTGGAATTGCTTCTATGATTCTAGAAGAAAAACAGAACAGGTGCTCGATGTGCAATCTTACTGCATCAGACGCCAGATACAGCAAGTATCAGTTCGAGTCATATTCTCAACCTGCACGAGGAGAAGTAGGAGGACGAGGAAGGAGGAGGAGGAGAGGCCAGTCACTCTCGGTATTCTTCTCACCTCCAGAACCAACACCTTAGGCAAGATGCTACTAGTCCTCTGGAAGGAGCTGGGTTTAGAAAACACTTGTTGAACAGCCACCACAGGAACAAGGAAAAAAGGTTCCAAGGGCCTGCAGGCAAGACCACAGGAAGAAGACAAGAGTGTGGTCTATGGGCCACATCTTGCTTCCAGACCGACAGAAACTTCCGGAATGTGAAGGATGGACCAAGCTATTGACTTCGTGAACTCTCGGGTGGAAAGTAACGGTGTCGTTGTCGCCAGCTGCTGAGTACCTCTTTCGATTGCTTAACGAAGCCAGGGGAAAGATGTGTCCTTAGACACTTCTTCCTTAAGAGAGATACTACTAGCGGAAACGTCGACGACATCCAGGTTAGGAATGACAAGCCTTTTCAGAAAGTACCACAGCTCCCTAATAGGACAAGGTAATGATTGATCTGGATCATCAATACAAAGTCCAAGGAGGAGGGGAACAAGAAGGACTTGAACTCGACAATAGATGCTCAGGGATTCGGAGTCCACTTATGACATTCGAGAATTAGTTGAGGTATTGTTCCCTTCACCTGTTCTTCCATCTTCTACGCCAAGGCCAGAGCGAGATGAGAGATGGTCCTAAGAGGGCACATCTCTGTCCAATGACTCTCGTAAGGGCGTGTTCAGAGCACGGGACAGGAGCCCTAAATGAGAGTCACATGCCACCCAGGGACAGCAAGACCGAAGAAGCTGCTCATCCGTAGCTAAATCTCGACTGAGGGGAAAAAGGCTACTTCAGATAAAAGACTAGGTCGCAAGGGCCTACGTTCTTCACAGCTGAAAGAGAGAGAAGCAACCCTCGGCGGAGAACCCGAAGGTCAGGAAGAGCCAACAAGAGACCCACTGCCTCCTTGAAAGGAGGCAGACCCTAGACATCCAAGGACATCAAGGGGGAAGCAGCAGCCTTCCTCTCCTTCGGCCGATGGAGGTCTATCTGGTTCCTGGGACCCCCTTGAACCTCGGGAGAGGAAGGGAAGAGGCAGCAGAAGACATAATCAGCTACTTCCACGGTGACTTCCTTCACCTTCGCTCCGACATCTTCTACAGGATGGTGTACACGAAACACCATAACCTCCAGGGCAGCTAGGCAGGATCACAACGGAAGTGGCCCAGGACACGACCACCAGGAGAAGCAGCAGGCACGATCAGGACAGCCGATGCAGGAGCATGGAAGCGGTTCGGAAGGCAGGAGCTACAGCAACTGCCAGGAACGTCACTAGCAGCAACAGGAACAATCAGGACGGCTGCAGCTGGAGACCAGGAAGAGCCGCCCAGAGACTGTCGCCTAGTCAACAGGAGCATAACACAGGAAACAGCAGGAGCACACAGACCACAGATATGCCAGAGGCAGTGCCACAGCATAACATGAAGGCCAGCAATGACAGCAATTGATCCACATTGGCGGGAACAGAGTCGGAATGATCCCGATGTGGAACTATGCCATTCCAACCAGGTACTGTGGTCGATCCCGAAGCAACACTATGAATGTCGGGACTCTTTCATGCAAAGATATCCCAACTGAGATACTCAGCCAACTACTGCTGTGCCTACGATGCTCACTGTCAACCTGAAAGAAAAAGCAAAGATGATTAGTAGAGGGAGACTCCTCTTGCTCTGAGAGGAACTTCCCTGAGCAGTTAGAGGAGGCCCCTGAGGAGAGGTGGCCCCACCGTGCTGCCCTTCCCCCACATCTTTGCCAGACGAGTGAGCGAAGAGGGTGAAGGAGAGATCTCTCTCCCAGAGAAGAGATAAGGAAGAACCTACAGGGAGAGAGAAGGAAGGAAAGGAGGCCACCAAGGGCGCCGTGGAAGCGAAACTTACCGAAGCCGTCCGCAACTGTCAATAGCGCAGGCAGCGAAAACAACACTCTGCACAAGTAGAAAGGAAGCAGTCATGCCCTTGTACATGGAGGGCGGGAGCCCAAGAAGGAAAACGAACTTGCTACATCCTGATCAACGTAGCGGAGCGAAGATATTATGTCCCACTCTAATATCTCCGAACGTACAGGGAACGCCTTCAGTGTCTAAATAAAGGGCTACTGGAAGAGAAGCATTACCACTCTGTTACACTCCTCTAAATATGCCCTTGGCCGTCAAACCCACGACACACGCTGGGGAACAACAGCTTATGCAAGGCTATCACAAATCGTGGGTTTGTATATTAATAGATATCAAACACATAATATATACACAAAAATACAGAAAGATCCCACTGGGATAATAGAGCTTCAGAACAGTCAGGCAAAGAGATCCAAAATCACGTCTGCAATGTACGATGGCTGAAAGCAAAACTGGAATGTTTATATCTGGGCAGGTGGGTATTCGCCATCTACCTGATGTAGTTACTTTCACTTTGTTCGGTTTTATGTACAGCCCTCCACAGGGATAATTCCCTCTCTGGCAGGCCCTTGTACGTTTTCAAAATAAGGTGCTTCTTATATTTTATAATTGTCTTTCAGTGTTTTCTCGTCAGTACTGTAGCTCCTGCAGAATAGAAGTCTTTAGTTCCTTTTTAAATTTGCACTCTTCTTGTATGCTCTTCACTTCAGGCAGTATTCTGGTGTATAGTCTTGGTGTTCAGTGTACAAATGCTCTCTCGCCTGACTTACAATTTGTTCTAGGTTCAAATAGCTTATATGCTTCACTTGCATGTCTGATTACAATATTCATTTCGGGTCTAACGAAGCTTAAGCAGTTTCTCAGATATGTTGGTTCATCATATTTTATTGCTTTAAAGACTAAGTAGTGCTGAATTATTTGGTTAACTGAAACATCGTTGCTGTTACGACTGTTTATTGACACTGTTACCAGACACAGGTACAACTGAAATAATAAATGCTACATAGCAGACACAATTTCAATACCATAGCTGTACATTAGAGATATCATACAACACCCCCTCTCAAGCTTATGGACAGCTACAAGACAAGCTTCAAAAGGAATTGTACATAACATTTCAAACAATAGAGTCTCTGCATGAGTAACTAAAGACTGACCAGTGAATATAGTACAGTGCAAAACTAACCAAATATAATAATAAGCAATAGTACAGCATATTGGGCTGCTTGTTTGGTTTGGGTAGTCTAGAAGATTTCCTTACTTCACTGTGACTGTTGTCACTTAGTGCACTGGCATTTTGGTCATTTGAATTAGGTGTAGTTTTGCTGGTTTGCAGACTGTCATTTCTTGGTTGCTCTATTTGAGAGTCTGAGTTTTCCCCAGTGTATATCACAGAACACCTATTTCTCCTTATTGTCGATCCAGTGTCCGTAACTACTTCATACGACCTAGGGCTTGCTAGTCTTTCTTTAATTTCCCCATATTTCTCTTGGTCACATATATACACTTTATCACCTTGTAGAGCGGGAAGGCTTTGTATTCAGTGGTGACTGTTGTAGTTGGCTGAATACTGCTCTCTGTATCTCTCCTCTTTTCTCCACAGTTCTTCTTTATTGATATCCCTTGGATGTAGAACGTCTGGGTGAACAGGTAGTTTCGTATTCATCTTTCTACTCATCAGGAGTTTGCTGGGCGTAAGGCCATTTCTGAGAGGAGATGAGCGATAGGCAGATAGGCCAAGATAAGGATTTGCATTCATCTTAAGAATATTTTTGGCCATCTGTACGGCTCTCTCTGCTTTCCCATTTGCTTGTGGATGAAGAGGCGATGATGTCACGTGAGCAAATCCCCAATCCTTTGCGAATTCTTGAAATTCATGACTGGCGTACTGAGGTCCATTGTCGGAAATGACTGTATCAGGAATTCCAAGTCGAAAATATCTTGGACAAAGCTCTGATAACTGCTCCTGAAGACGTGGTTTTCAATTCTTTGAATTCGAACCATCTGCTGGTGTAGTCTACTGCTATGACATATGACTTTCCTTCAAGTTCAAACAAATTGGTACCAATCCGGCTCCATGGTTGTTTCGTTGGAAAGGACATAGCCATAAGAGGTTCCCTTGGCTCTGGTCTCAACTTAAGAGCATGTATGGCACTTGTTAACCATCACTTCAATTGTTTCGAAATGAGGGGCCACCAAACTGAGTAACTTGCACGTCCTTGACACTTGGTGATACCTAGACGACCTTCATGTAGTGCGTTCAGTACTTCCAACTGAAGAGATCCTGGAATAACTATACAGGTGTTGAACATCAAAAGTCCTTGATTTACCGAAGATGCTGTTTCTTCTCCCAGTATGATTTTAATTGTGGCTGAGAAGGTATAACTGCAGGTCATCCATCACGACAATACATGATTACTTGTTTGCAAATAGCACCGGCCTCTTGAGCTACCCTAATTTCTTCAAGTCGTCGTTCCGTAGCTGGGATACACTTCAGATTTGCTTCTTGATATTCTTCTACTTCTTCAATCAACTGAAGATTTTTCGTTGTTGGGAGACTCGTCAGAGCGCGGGATAAAGCAACGGCTGTATTTTGACGTACTCCTTGGACATAGGTTGCTTCAGGCGAATATCTTGCAAGTTGGAGACGAAAACAGAGTATTCTAGGTGGAAGCTTTGATAGGTCAGTACCCGAGAGTAATGGAACTAACGGTCTGTGGTCCATCTCTAGACCGAAGGTTGTACCTAATACATAGTCTAATCCTTAAACTTCTTGCAGGCCCATGTGGCTGCTAAAGCTTCTTTTTCAATAACTGTGTATCTCTGCTCGGTCTCACTTAGTGCTCTTGAAATGCAGGCAATCGGTCATCAATTACCGGAATCACCAAGTTGTAGAAGAACAGCTCCTAATCCGTCGTGGCAGGCATAGTGCTCCTTTTGTTAAGATCATATTGTGCTAGTACATCCGTAGACATGAACTTGTTTTTTACTACCTGGAAAGCTGCTTCTTGAGGCTGGTCCCAGAACCAGTGTTGACTCTTCTTTAAGAGTTGCCTTAGCGGCTCGTTGATACTGGCTAGGTCTGGTAGGAACTTGGCTAGTTGGTTTACCATACTGTTAAACCGTTGCAATTCGGTAACATCAGTTGGTCTTGGAAATTCTTTGATGGTCTTTGTTTTCTCTGGGTCTGCCTGTATTCCGTTTCCAGAGATAATGTGTCCTAGGAATTTAATCTGCTCCTTAGAGAATTCACACTTGTCGTTTAATGTAACTCCCGCATCCTGCAATCACTGTAGAACCTTTCTGACATGTTTGTCGTGGCTATCTTGTGATGGGCCATGGATGAGAATGTCATCCATGTGACAGACAACTCCTTCCGGTCCCTCTACAATAATTGACATTGTCCTCTGGAAAATTTCAGGTGCTGAGCTAATCCCGAAAGGAATACGGTTGAAACAGTACCGTCCAAATGGGGTTATGAATGTTGTCAAGAGTCTTGACTCTTCATCAAGGGGTATCTGCCAGAATTAGCACCCAATTTTGTAAACACTTTACTTCCTCTTAGCTTGGTGAAGTTTTCGTCGATGCTGGTCATTGGGTGTATTTCCCTTTTAACCACTTTGCTCAATGGCGTAAGATCGACACAAATTCTCACATCCCCACTAGGCTTCACTGCATTACCCATTCCTGAGCACTACTCAGTTGGCTTGGTTATAAGTGTTATGACATTCTGCTGGACCATCATTTGTAGTTTCTCCTTTACTTTTGGGTGTAGCGGATGGGGAACTCTTCTGGTCGTATAAAACAAAAGGGTGTTGCGTCATCACGCAAAGCTATCTTGTACTTTGTTTTCATCATCCCTATGCCTTTGAAAAGTTTTGGAAAATCCTCTCGTAAGTTAGGCGCGTTTCCAACGTTGTAAACTTCGGGTCCAGGTGTTAACAGTCCTAATTTCTCTACTGCCTTCTTGGAGAGAAGATTAGGGGCTGTTTTGACATGACGAATACATCCTCATCAATGGTATTATTTCCTATTCTAAGTATTGCATTTGGAATCTTACCTCTGAATAAGTGAGATAATTTTACACCACCTGGTCCTACAAATTTACACGTCGAGGGTGAAAGCTTGAGTCCTCGAAGCCATGGCGTCTTCTCATCGACGATTGTAGCTTTCAATCCACTGTTGAGTTTAAACGTCGTCTTTTCATTGTTCACTCGAACATTTGCTGACCAGAAGTTTTCCTCATCCATCTTGACTTCTCCCAATGTGTAGCATCCGTCTGTAGATTCACCATAGCCCTCGTCATTGACTTCATGCACCGATCTTCTTGCTCGGCATACTGTTGCATAATGTCCAATTTTACTACAAATTCAGCATCTCACATCTTTGGCGGGACAATCCCTCTTGTAGTGCTCATCCTCTCTGCCGCACCACTAGCACTTTTGTGGACTGGTTGATGTTGGTCTACTTATCCCCAAGTTGCTTCTGTTGCACAGATTCCTGTCTTATCACTTCTGCTTTTCTTGCTGAATGTTTTCTTCCCCGTTGATTGTAGCCTAGTAATACCCTTATGCTTTACTGTATAGATAACTGAGTTAGCTTCAGACTTTCCTGTGACCACCTGTTTGTGTGCCTGAGATATTTCAGCAGCTCGAAGACTTTGCACTACTTTTTCTAAATCTGGAACCGGTCATTCACAAGTAGTCTTTCTTTTCCTGCTTTGTCCAAAGTACCTATGACTACCCTGTCTCTAATAAGAGAAGTCCTGAGGTCGCCGAACTCTCACGAATCACCCAGCTGACCTAAGTTTAGTATATACTCATCATTACTTTCACTACTTTTCTGATCAGCAGAGTTAAAGACAAAGCTTTCGTAAAGCACATTACGTTGGGGTACGAAGTGTAGACGTAATTCTTTCACTATCCTTGCTGGTTTCTTCTTGTCTTCCGAGGTCAAGGTTGGAAGGGAATTCATAACTTTCTTGCATTCATTCCCATAACTGTACATAATGTTGCAGCAACGATTTCCATCCCTTCGCTATCTTCCTCCCCTCCAGCATTTCTCATTTTAGCTCTTAGGTTAGTAGCTGTGAGGTAGTAATCCCAGTTCTCAAATTCTTTCCAGTTTTCAACATCTGCCTTGAGGGTCATGGGTTGGGGGGTGCAGGAATTTGGTAAGTAGCCATCATTACTTTATGAATGTGTATTAGGTGTGGTTTTGATTGAAAAGTCTTAGCCTAGCACTTTAAATTCACTTGCACTCTGACATAAATTCTCGGAACTTTAACTGCAGATTTTATTGGTCTGGAAATATTTGGGTTCTTTCCAGTATTGGCAATATTGCCCCAAGTTGGCATAAATATCACAGGCCCTTGCGGACTTTAGGACCAATGATATACGATAATAAGTTTGATTCAACTTTATATTCACAAATACCTGTGCCAAAATGTTCTGAGAAGTTCACAATCTCCTGTGTGGCATGCAAAGTTCGTGAAACGTTGATATGTGCACAAAATCGTCCAAAGCGATGCCACCATGCTGATTTACTTGGTTAACTGAAACATCGTTGGTGGGACGCCGGCTGCTGCTAGGACTGTTTATTAACACTGTTACCAGACACAAGTACAACTGATGTAATAAATGCTAGATAGCAGACTCCATTTCAATAACATAGCTATACATTAGAGATATCATACAAGTAGTATTTTATATTCCATTCTTGCTATTACTGGGAGCCAATGTAGCTCAATTTGTCACGGGAACGTAGTCCTTTTATTAACCTGACGGCTCCATTTTATACTCCTTGCAATTTTCTTAGTAGGTAGTTAGGAAGACTGTAGTATATAAGGTTGAGTAGTCAAGCATCGAAAGTATTTGGTTGCAAATTGCTGTTTTCAGAGTATCTTCGTTTAGGGTATTTTCTAATAAATGCATTATTTCTAATATGACAGTTAAAGGTTTTTGTAATATGCAATATATGGTTCTTCATCGACAATTTATTATTAATAAATAATCCTAAGTTCCTCACTGCTGCTACAATATTTATTGTTGATGAACCAACAGTTATTCTTTTGAAGTGTTCATAATTTCGTATTGCACTGTCAGATCCAAATAGCATACACTCAGTTTTGTCTTCATTAAGTTTCAATTTCTGCGACGACATCCATTTTTTGATATCTTTCATTACTGCATTAATTTTACTAATGGTGTCTTCTACCGTTTCAACAGGAAAATAGAACTGGGTATCATCGGCATACAGTTTATACTTAACCTTGCGCTTATTTAGAATTCTAGATAATTCAATTGTGTAAATGCCAACTAGCAGTGGACCCAGAACGCTGCTTTGGGGCACTCCTATTGCTAGGCCTTTCTTTTCTGATTTTACATTTGATATAACCACTGTAACCTTCCTATTTTCTAAGTAGCTTTTGTACCATTTATGTACGTCATTTTCGATGCCTACTGCTCTCAGGTCTTCAAGCAGTAGATTGTGGTCAACTGTGGCAAATGCTGCACTTAGGTCAAGCATAACCAGGATGCCACATTTTCCATTTGCTATAATTTCTTCCATATCATTTATAATTGCACACAATGTAGTCTCTCTTGAGTGGCTTTTCCTGTATGCTGACTGATCATCAGGTATAATGTTGAGTTGTTTCAAGTGTTTCCATGTTGGTTTGTGAACTTCCGTTTCTATAGTTTTGATAAGTACGATAGGTTCGATATTGGTGTATAGAAGCTTAGATTTTCTTTATCACCTTTTCCTTTACAGACCGGCTTTATACAAGCAAGCATTTCACTATTTGGGAAAGATGCCTGTGCTAGACTCATGATGACAATATCAAAATATAGCACCCGCAACTGATTAAAGTTTTTGGCCTCTTTTATGTCACTTATGGGAAACGGGTCATTTTCACAATAGGCGTTTTTCACTTTTCTCATAATTTTGTCAGAGTTATTCATGTTCAGTTCTTTAAACTTACTGAATTTGCTATTTCTCACTGCGATCACCGGGAGACCAGAAAGGATCTCCTTATCTAAACTGACAGATTCTTTCAATTTTTTTCTTCAAAGTAGTTCACAAAGTTGCGCTATGACCAAATTCCTGACATTTATAGCATTGATAGGGCATGTGACAGTCGTATACTTTTGCAACGGCTATATAATGTACACAATTTGTCACCTCTATCATAGATAGTTTCGTATTTGTGGTGTGCATTTGATGATAGAGTGTTTCTATTTGTCATCTTTGGCTATCATTTCCTTTATAATTTTTAAGTCATCATTTTCAGAAATGAGGTTACCTATCCATGGATTTTTCTTTACAATGTTATCGACAATGTCATCTTCAACCTTCAGGACATAGACTACTTTTATTTTTGGTTTAAGTTTACCCTTCTCATTTACTTATATATTGCTGATTTTCTGAATCTCCATTTTTGCTTTTTCTAAGTTTTTCCTGTCAGGAAATCTTACAAATGTGTCCATCTCTTGTTGTTTTAACCTGTCAACTGGCGCTGTTATTTTACTCATAATTTGTCTCTTTTCATTTGCTGCGGTGCTCTCTTCATTTGTAGATTTGATCAGAAACAGTTTTTTTTTGTCTTTGGTGATTCAGCATAAGTTTTTTCCATGTTTGTCATGGCCTTTACATCTTTATCAACATTGTCAACTTTGTTTTGGATTTCATATATGTTGATCATTACGTCACTAGTTTTCTGAGCCGAATCCTGAATCAACTTTGTTAATATTTCTGTTTTATTTCTTCAAGTTCATCTTCAATGAGTTTTTGTGTGTTCTTTGTTCAGGCCTCCTGCAATTATTACAGATGTACAATGTGTTATCACTACGAAGTATGGGTGTGTATCTGACCTCGATACCTGAGCATTCATAGTGGAACCATACATCACACATTTCACAGCAAGTTCCTTCATCATCAACTTCTCCAGAGCAATGTCCGCAGGTTGCTGACTCTCTCTCGATTTGGGTTGACTCGTCCTTCTCCAGTATTTTCTTTCGAGTTCCATCTTTACGAGCTGGTTCGATAATTATGAGATGTTCGTATGATAGTTTGATCATCCTTTACTTGATTTAATTTCTACAGTATTTATTTTCTCTTTTTCCTTCCTCTTTTTCGTATTCACTATGAACATCGCAAAAGTTAGGCACTTTTACACAGAGCATTTCACAGAAACGTCCTACCCGCACAATCACTAACTTTTTCCAACCACCTTGTTCAAGAGTTGAACGGCTGTGTCCAGCTTCGCCATAATGTAAAGGACCGATGGTTTGTATATCATGTCGGAACAATTGGAATCTTTATATCCAGGCAGGTGGGACTTCCGCCTCCCGGATGTTAGTTAACTGCCTAACCACCTTGTTCGAAGTTCAATGGCCATTTCCAACTTCGCTGAAAGTATATCGGGTCGGAACAAAGTGGAGTTTCCTTCACAGGGCCTGTGGGGCAGAGTCCCCCGCCTAAGTAACACAGCCTGCTAAGTTAGGTTAGGTTAGGTTTGGGTACGTTAGGTTAGTATAGTTCCTTTTATAATAGGTTTCCTTAGCCAATCCCTTCTTGAACATATGATTCACTAGTGACTTGCACATGCACAGAACCATTCCGTAACAACATCATGACAGTCCGGTCTTTCTCCGATTCCTCCCACCCAAAATCCCATGTTCCCAAAGGGTGCCCAACCACGTAGGATAGAGATATATGGTTATTGACCAACAATAAACAACACCACCGCCTTCATCAGCAACACTAAAAGTATAGGAAAAATCAATTTCCAAGGTAATAGTCCATGCAGAGCTGTTCTATAGTTTTACCCAAATAGTTTTTGGTACAACTATGGGGTTACCCCGCTTCGGGTATTACCTTGGAAATTGACTTTTCCTATGGTATTTTGGTTGCTTATTAACAATTTAACGTTATTTTTTGTCAGTTGACTATAATTAATCTGTAGTTAACATCAGCACTAATATGTTTTTGTGTGCTGGACATCCTTGTATGTTATTGTGCATGCGCAGTGTTATAGGGGAGCTTTTTGTAAAAAATCTAGTTTCCTTCACCAGGGAGTCCGGAAGGCAGAGCTCCCCTGCTAAGTAAGGTTAGGTTAGGGTATGTTAGGTTAGTACAGTTCCTTTTATAATAGGTTTTCCTTAGCCAATCCCTTCTTGAAACATATGGCTCCCTGATGGCTTGCGAATGTGCGGAACCATTCCATAACAACAACATGGCAGTCTGGTCTTTTTCCCAATGATTTACCCCACCCAAAACCCTGTGTTCCCAACAATAAACAACACCACCTCCTTCATCAGCAACACTAAAAGTATAGGAAAAATCAATTTCGGAGGTAATAGCCCGAGCAGAGTTACTCTGTAATTTTACCTGGTTTTTCTGGGCAAAAATTTTTTGGGGGAGTGTAAAATTTCTTGGATCTTGTTATTTTTACTCATTACTGTACCAGTATAAAGTTATCTCAGGGGCTTTTTTTATGTCATTATATATAACAATCACTCAGCTGCAAAATGAATCAAACTGAGCAGTCTACTCGAAAATTGTCAGAGCTACACATCTTTGAAATGCCACCTATCACAGACGTAATTGTTTTGTAAGGGTCATGCGCGAATGAGTTGACAAGGTAGCACCTTACCTAACACACCTAACCTAATGCACCTGGTCCTTCACCTAATGCATGATATTAGTTTTAAAACATTCCATAAAATTACCTTAACCTCACCCAGAACTATCAGTAGGACTGATAGCTTCAGACTAGTCCACATCTTCCCTATGCCTAGATGCTGAAGGCCACTGGGTGTCAGACTGAGGAAGGTTAACCAGTGGTTTACGAACAAAACTGAACTTCATGTGGTGGAAGAGAACCTTCCATAACTTAGAAAAAAGTAACCGAGAAATTAATTTGCCGTTTTTTTCTTCATCTTCATAAATTTCACTGTACCACTACAAAACCATAGCCCAAGTGCCATCTTCCCTATATCTCGTGAAGGAATTGCACTTGGTAGTACAGAATTAGATCACACAAGTTCCCAAAGGTAAACAACAGTCCATCTGAGGAGCATGAAATTCAGCGTGGAATTTAACAACGCTGCCATGATATCTGCGAAGCATGAAAAATACAACTGAACCAAAGGCATTATGACTGTAAATTGAAACCGAAACCAGTTATTTCAAGGAACACATGATTTCCAAAATCCCATGAAATTTATAACATATCAACCACAGCATTTTATCACATAGCCATAGTTCCAACAGATGCTCCCTATATGTAATCGATGGTCACTCACATTGTAACGCTATCACAAAATCCCCACCCATTTCAGAGTAACGGACCCCTTTTTTTAGTGTGATTCAGTACATCTGTTGAAATGGTTCAGGAATAATTGGCTTGGCCAAAAAGATATTAATAAAATAATGATGTTCCTCGGTTCTCCTTTGATGGAAATCATAATTAGAAAATTAAATTCATTATGCACCGTTCAGCTCTGAAAAAACTTTGAAACAAGATGGTTTACTCTTGAAACATTCATATAACTTTCATTAAAAGCGTTATCACCCACCCACCCCTCCACCTTTGAAAAACAAAATGTTCATTTAGTTTTACAAATATTCAGTGAGTATCTCATTCAAGCTTTATTACCTCTTGGAAAAATCACTTGTGTGCCTGTTTATTTAGAGGTTGCAGAATATGTCAAAATTTTTTACATTTGGTGGACAATCTTGAATGTAAAATCCCAATATAAATGTCAAAGGTTAAATAATAAACATGCTGCTCCAATAAGTAATGAAGGTCATAGTACAGAAAAAAATAGCAAAATTAATAATATGAGCTTCTACTAACGTTTTAATGAGTAATTATTGTTCCCAAGAAAATAACTATATTGTAGCCAACAAAACTTGACTAAAAAAATGAAGTTAGAAACTTGAACTACCAAATAATGGCTGTATGTAGAAGGAAATAATTAATTAATTCACTTATAGTAGAATAAACCATCTTTTTTGTGATTTATGTAATTTGACGTTAACACTATTTATGTATAAATATTTTTTAATACAATGATAAACATATTTGTATATCAGTATATACTGTATTATAACTGTAAATACATTGTTTTTGTTCAGTATTTTATATTAATCTCATAACCTGTGTTTCGAGTTTGTATATTTGGTGTACAAACATTAGTGTAGACGAGAAAAATAAGTAAATTAACTTATTACCATAACTGACAACAACAAATGGTCTATTTCAGTGACGTTTTGTGTTCATTTCTTTCGTCTGGCAGCGTAGTCAGTGCTAGCCACTCGGACCACCCTTGTCTACGTCACAGTACATCGAACAGACCTTCCCTTTCGCTGGTTTCGGTAGGGGGCACCCTAATAGTGACTAAAAACAGTTATACACAATTTTCGGAGTCGTAGTAGCATGGATTTGTCCTCGAAACGGCTCCCTTACCGACTCACTAAACAAGGAAAAGGAATACAAAATTTAGCCCAAACGCTGGGACTTATGAGGTTATTCAACGTTGAAAAGGAAATTGAGAGTAAAAAGGTTTTCAAGATGTAACAGGACGAAAACCTCGCAGTTGCACTATGAAACAATTGTTAGGGTGGAAAGTGTGATGGAAGAAAGAGAACACAAACGGAGTGAAAGGGATTGTAGCTTGGGGCCGAAGAGACTCTGCAAAGAAGCTTAAGTAATGACAACAGTGCACCGAGTGAGGTGTACTGACGGCACTATTTTCCTACGGAGGACTCAATAAATATACCACTATACCTTATTGAGAGCACCAGAATGAGTGAAGTAGAATATGCCTCTTGGACCCTGCCCAGTTACCACAAATTTCCTGAAATAAAAATTTCTTGAATTAATACAGAGGTAGTTGACTTTAATATGCGCAGGTAAATAATATTATGTTTTGATATCTAATGCGCCATGCAAAGTACAGCTTATGCAAGACGTCTCCATAATTCGTAACATAAGAAACAAGACACAAAATAAGGGCAACTTTTTAAAATAATGGTAACGTACTTTGTAATCAGAAAAATGTAGACCCAAATACGTAATCAGAAAAATGTAGACCCAAATACGTACAAAAAAAAGTGTTATTAACTTTTACATCTCACATACTGTATGTAACTTCACAAAAACGTGTAGGTTTTTCAAAATATTAAGTGTGTTGGATACAATAAGATAAAGAAAAATGCAATTCTTAATTAGATTCATTGTGAAATGGGTTGTTTCACATTGGAAGGAACAAATGAATCGCGAAAATTGGTTTCGCAGTTTATGCAAATAAATCTCGATTAAACAGTTAATGAATTAAGAGATTTGTGGATTTTATTCCTCTATGATTAAACTTTGCTTTTCAGTCTTATATTCTGGACTTTTTCTTAACGGAAACTTTTTTTCAAACTCTTCATGACTAAAATTGATTACGTTTAAGTCAGACTGCAAGGCTTCTGAGATGGGAAGATTATCTCTCTCTCTCTCTCTCTCTCTCTCTCTCTCTCTCTCTCTCTCTCTCTCTCTCTCTCTCTTCTTACCTAGCACCTAGCGCACTTTACTATAAAAATGTTGTGGAGGTAAGTTGTTCTTTCAGGGGCCAATCAGACTTTGCCTTCAAACTGCTATAATGTAATAAACTCGTCTACTAATCGAGAGTATGAATGCAGAATTGAAATATGTTGAAAACTGTAATATAGCGGAGTTGCAAACACTGCGGAAATTGACAAAATTGCCTTCGGATTTTTCGTGTGCCAACTGGAACTTTCATTCTGACTGGGTATAACGCAGTATATTCGTTTAGTAATCAGACTGTTAATATGAAACTGCAATATATTAAAATTTGCTTACAATTCAATAATGTTACAGGCAATAAAAAATTGCCAAAATAGCGAGGCTATAGCCTCCGGAGTTTCTCAGGGGCCAACTGAACTTTTCCTTCAAACTGTGCATAATGCAGTCAGTGGAACTGCTGATCACGAATATGCTTGCAAAAGTTCAGTGTATTCTTTTTGCCTTTGATTTCAAGAGGGGTGTATAATGGAAACATATTTTGTCTGGAAGAATTTCCTGGAAATAAGTCTTTCTTACATATTTCTAAGTTTTAAAAAATTAATAAATATCAATATTAAAAATGCCAGCGTCACACATTGGCGATTCAAGACCGCGAACTTCGTAATTTGCTCAGGCATGATTCGTAACCGTGTCGCCGAGTTTAACGAAGTCCGCCAAGTGACGGCGGATGTGCAAGGCTGCACAGCACCTACGCGGTCGAGTCACGACGACTGTCAAAAGTCGCCATGTCATGTCGATGGACGCAACTGTGTTGTAATGTCATCACGACTGACGAGACGGCGTCAGCATGTGATTACGACAGACGTAGGCTAACTAGCAATGTCAACATGCGCCATCCAATATGACGTACGCCATGTACATGGCAATATTTTGACCACCTTTTTTTCCTTTTTGTTATTGTTCACTAATAATGCTACTGTAAATTCTTTTTGTACATTTTCAAGGTTATTATGAAAAGGCATTTTCACGACACATGACACTGCCATTGTGTCTGTTGGCACGGGCCGTAACTAAGTTGGGTATAAATCGTCATGCCTTCACGGACGTCGCCGTCCTGTAAAAACCGTTAAATGTGGGCATGGCCCACATTTTGATAACGGCTTCAATGGTTTCCCTGCCTGGTAGTGGCTTTGTAACTTATTAGTAGAGTATTCGGATCCTATAGATAACATTAATGGTAACTGACAAACTTGAGAAGAGAAGAAGCACTTCCTCCCGGGAGATCTCGGGTAGCGTGTGTGACTGCCACCGTTGAGTGGCCTTTCATATACATAACCAAAATTCACTTGAGAAAATGTTCATATTGAGAGTTAAAATCAATTGGTGTATCTCCTTAATATTATAATGAATCTCATCTCGTTCAGAAATCATGTTTTTTCTTCATTCATAAGTTGCTGTTTTCCTAATTCTGGAGAGCAAGCATTGTTTTGGCATAAGAGGATCGTTTTTGGAATAATGCTCCTGCTTTTCACGAAGAACCCATTCCGACTCTGAAGTGAATTTGAAGTTATACACACACACAATATATATATATATATATATATAATGCAAGTATTTTTATTACAAAAAAAAAAAAAAAACGTGAAATCACACCTTACCTGAAATGTTGAACGAGGTCTTGAATTGGAGGACAAGCAGATTCATAGTTAATTGCATGTCCATATCCATCCTCATAATAGTAAAGAAGATCTTCCCAGTATTCCAGAACCTGTATACGTATAGAGCAAGTTGAATTCGGCAGCAATATGCAAATATACACACACACACACACACACACACACACATATATATATATATATATATATATATATATATATATATGTGTGTGTGTGTGTGTGTGTGTATATATTATATAAAAGGAAATTTATAATCCTCTCTTTAACTTCCTAAGTCTCTTGAGAACTTAATTATTTAAATGGAAATGAAACACAATAGGATTTTTTCTTGTCTGTTTTTCTGTCAGTACTGCCAGTTATGCTAGTTTTATATATATATATATATATATATATATATATATATATATATATATATATATATATATATATATATAAACTAGCATAACTGGCAGTACTGACAGAAACAGACAAGAAAAATCCTATTGTGTTTCATTTCCGTTTAAATAATTAAGTTCTCAAGAGACTTAGGAAGTTAAAGAGAGGATTATAAATTTCCCTTTTTATACAAATAATTTGAGCGATTGCTTTGAAACTGAGGAAAACCTGAATGTATGACTGCTCAGATTTTTTTTATGCTTCACATTTTCAAATGAAAATCCATTCATTTCGCTTTTATGAGTAAGGGAATGGCTTTTCGCTATATGCGGGCTATTAGCGAATTATTTTTGCCACCGGGAAAGAGAAAAAAAATCAGCATTTCCTGATATGTATGAAAAACATTGACCAAATCCCGTGACCGAAAATATCCCATTCAGTCCACTCTAAAATAACCAAACCGTGTGACATACTAAAGGTAAATGTTTGCATACGTTATTTTTGTGAAGTTTGAGTGAAATTTTAAGCTATATTTCTACTTGAAAAGCGTAAGCAAGCTGGTCAAAGAGGGTAAACAGCAGTGAATTTAGGCTGAGATGGGATCAAACGTCTGAGTTTCATGTAAATCTTACTCTTTCCCTTTCAACAGACCAGCTGTCAAGGCATATATGGAATGAGAAATACTGAGCAAAATTACTTTTTACCATTTAAATTTACTTTCTTATTTTCTGTATTTACTTTTGTAGCCCAGGAACATTAGGTGAAATGATGGAAAAAAATGTAGAAAGCTGATTTTTTCAGGAATAATACTCCAAAACCTACTGAATTCAAATATGAAAAGACCCCAAAAATCCCCCTTGTGCTAAATGCATGAGGACCAAAAATCCAAGATGGCCGCTGCCTGTCAATTATAATAGGTGAAATGATGGGAAAAAATGTAGAAAGCTGATTTTTTCAGGAATAATACTCCAAAACCTACTGAATTCAAATATGTAAAGACCCCAAAAATCCCCCTTGTGCTAAATGCATGAGGACCAAAAATCCAAGATGGCCGCCACCTGTCAGTTATAATAGTGAATTTTTTTGTATTTCATGCAATGAGACAATAATTTCATCTTTTCTAGAGTGAAAAATGAATAACAAGTTTAACTTTGTTCGTGTTTCCAACTTAATTTATGTTTTTAGGTCTAAGGAAAAAGGCAAGAATCATATTCTATTACTTTTGTTTGTTGCAGGGTGCAGCGACGTTCCACTCTTAGCTGACAAATGATTGACACATACTTCCATGAATTAAATACTACTTGTCCAAATTGAAATTGTCAGTAATGTTTTCTTAGATCTAATATACTATATTTTATTTTCAGATTGAGTGAAGCATAATGGCTGATCAGGAAGTTTGCATTTTTTGCATAGCACCAATTGTTACAGATCGTAGTCTCCTGACAGAGAGAGGACTTGATAGCATTTTGTCAATAAGCTCTGAACTACAAGATGGAATTGACAAAAGAATACTTAAACAAAAAATGCCCATTCCAACACATTCACAGTGTAAGAATAAATACAGGAAACCATCCAATATCAAGAAACGTAAGCAAGAGGCAGCGATAGGCAAGGAAGAAGAAAAGAAGCATGTCTGCAGATCCAAAGTTCCCTCTTTTGACATCAAAACATGTTGTATTTATTGTGCAGAATACATAGACAATGATGGACTATCTAAGTTGCCAAAACATCGTCGTAGTGAAGTACACACTGCAGAAACAACAGAACTACGGTCTTCAATCACAACAAAGGCCATGGAGCGTGGTGATGGTTGGGGAGAAGAAGTACATATTCGGGTACAGAATGTTGGTGACCTTGTTGCCGCTGAAGCTGTATATCACCACAGCTGTCAAATTAGGTTTCATGGTGGTCGTGATTTGGAGAAGCACACCAATAAGGGTCGTCCCTGCGGGTCAGTGGACAATGAAAAGCAGGAAGCCTTTATGAGACTTTGTGAACACATAGACGCTAGTGATATCCATCAATACTCTATTACAGATTTACAAGAACTTATGGCAAAATCTGCTATGGAGGAAGACGTTTACACTAAGAAGCACCTTAAAGCAAAACTTCAAGCTCATTATGGTGATAGCCTCATTGTAAGTACTGACCATGGGAAGGAGACAATATATACATTTTTGGATAAAGGCAATAGGCTTCTCAGGGAAAGCTATAAAGATACTGGATTGACAGCTTGTGAAGTAATTGACATGGCAGCTACTCTAATTGAGGATCAAATGCGGTCTATCATCTATGACAATTCTCATTTCCCTAAATTCTCAGATTTGTTCAGTAGTGACAATATGGTTTCACAACTCTTGTTGCGCCTGTTATCACGTTTAGTAAAAAGCAGCAGGAGTGTTTGCCAGGTGATCAGCTTATCCCATGCTATAACTGCTGCAGCTCGCCCGAGATCATTTGTGTCCCCCATTCTCCTTGCAATATCAGTGTATATTAACTCTAAATTTGAGTCCCGTGAGCTTGTAGATTTACTTCATAGCATGAGTTTTGCGGATGATTATCGAGAAGTACTGAGGCTTTATGATGCACTACTACCAACAGAAGAGAAGCATTATGACTGGGAGGGTTCACTGATTAACTTTGTGTTTCATAATGCTGATTGCAATATTCGCACATTGACAGGTCATGATACTTGGCATGCCCTTGGTGGCATTGCTTGTGTCCCACCTGCAGGAGACTATGTTGAACCTGCACTGGAGCGCTCACCTAGGGTCAGGACTGCTGTAGACACAGGAAAGTTAGGTGAAATACCTCTTCTGCGGTACAATAAACCAGCTGTCCCCGGGCTCAAAAAGATTAAGATTGGTCAGCTACAGCCTCCAAATCCTGAACCCCCAGGTCTCAAGCTAGCAACCATGTTAGATAGCATGTGGTTATCAAGCTATTTTGTGGCTGATCCAACACGCTGTCCTGTGTGGGGTGGCTTTAACCAAACAGTGGTTACACAAGGAAACTTTGATATAAGCAGGATTGACATACTGCCCTTCATCAACCATGATCCAAGCCAACCTGGTACACTTTACTCTGCACTTTCATTTGTACAGCAGCTATCTGTAAGATATAACCTGGGTGTGTCATCTGTCACTTTTGACCAGCCTCTGTACAGCAAAGCAACTGAGATTGTTGAGTCATACCCTGACTTAACTAATGTGTTCATTAGACTAGGTGGGTTTCATCTAATTATGTCCTACATGGGGTCAGTTGGTCACATCATGAATGGAAGTGGTTTGAGAAACCAATGGGAAACTGTATATGCAAAAAACTCTGTGAATCACATGCTTACAGGGCACGCATATGCCCGTGCTTTGCGAGCCCACATGCTCTCAGCAGCTTCTATAATGTCAGAGATGTTGGATACACCACATTGTCTGAGTGGAGTAAACATAAGCAAGATTGAATCCCTGCTGGATATGCTGTTAAAACACACATGTCAACCAGATGACCTGGCTGCAGAACACACAATATCCCAATTGTGCCAGATAATTGAAGATCTTCAAGAGAATATATCCCTAAGCAGTAGAACTGGCAAACTATGGATAGAGTACATGAAAATGATTAGAATCCTACTGTTCTTCATTCGAGCAGAGAGAACCGGAGACTGGGAGCTACACTTGTACTGTATTGTGAAGATGATTCCAATTTTCCATGCTGGAGGTCACACTGCATATGCCAAATCAGCTCGTCTCTACCTTGACCAAATGAAGGAACTTCAGAGCATCATGAGTGAGTCCCAATATAAGAAGTTCACCTCAGAGGGGTACTGGACAATAAGAAGATCAGATAGGTTCTGGTGTGGGGTATTTACAGATCAGACTATAGAACAGATCCTGATGAGAATGCTCAAGGCAAGAGGAGGTATTGCTCATGGACGGGGTATAACAGCGAGCACACAAGCTAAAATGGTCCACATCCTACCCCAAACTGCTCCAATATGCGAATCTCTGGAATCATTCACTGGAACACAATCACTTACCAGTGATCAGCATAAAGACCTTCGTGCAACTACAACTGCAAGAGATGGTGCACATTTCAACAAGTTCAAGGCTTACTTATCACAGCATGCACCATTCTCATACAGTGGGGAAAACAAGGATAAGTTAGTCTGTATTGCTACTGGCGTAGTGGCCCCAGAAACTGCCAATGCTGATCTAGCCATAAAAGTTGGGGAGGAAGCTGCGAGCAGACTAACTGGAATCAGTTATACTGATGCGAAGCTCAAGAGAAATGATAAAGTAATATCTATTGCCATAGCAAATAACAGCGCAAAAATCCGTGGCCACCAAGTGGAAATTAACCCCATGTCACTCTTCATGCGTGTCACCTGTGATACAAAATCGTTCTGAGATGAAGGACCATCTAAAACATGAATTCAGCAGGCAACCACCATCAATATTTGAGAATGGTATAATGAGTAAAAATACCAAAAGTGTATTAGCCAATGCATTGAAAGCATATGTCAATCCAACCCCCATTGGTGATCTACAAAATCCACTTTATGTAGTCGATGGCGGTCACTTATTACAGAGTGTTATATGGCCAAATGATGGTACATATAAAGACATTATTGATAACTATTCAGGTTATGTTCTCAATAATTATGGCACAGGAGCAATCATTTGCTTCGATGGGTATAGTAACTCATATTTATCAACAAAGTTAGCAGAGCAAACTCGTCGTACGGCCGGCCAAAATGTGGCCCCAGATATCCTGTTTGAACTTGGCATGGCTGTAACTAATAGCCAACATTCATTCTTAGCCAATCGACAAAACAAAGCCAGATTCATTGTCGCTCTGATGGATGAATTGACCACTTTAGGTGTAACATGCCTTCAAAGTCAGGCAGATGCTGATTTCTTATCAGTGACACAGCAGTTGAGCATGCAGTCAGCACAGATCGTCCAGTAATCTTAGTTGGAAAGGACACAGACCTGTTAGTGATGCTACTTGACCGTGCTAAACGAAATCTTTACATGCAGTATGCACGGGATGCCGTTTATAGCATATATGACATCATGGAAGCTCGGCATCCAAATACCAGGAAGCATTTGCTGACCGCACATGCAATTACAGGGTGCGATACAGTGTCAGCTCTGTTTAAAGTAGGAAAAAGAAGGCCTTAAAGGTACTGGAACAGTATGACTGGCAGGCACTTGATTCATTCAAGAATGTTGATGCTACACATGACGAGATCGCAAGCGCAGGGGAAAGCTTCTTGCTCAAACTGTATAAAGGTGATGACACATCACCAGACCTTGATAGACTTCGATTTGTCCTATATATGCAGAAAATGAAAAAATCTGCTTGTACCTTCGAACTCGAGAGCCTTCCTCCAACTTCAGCAGCTGCAAAGTTTCATGCATACCGTGCTTACTTTGCAGTGCAGGAGTGGTTAGGCAATGTTAATAATCTACAACCTACTGATTGGGGATGAAAATACGAGAACAAGCTCATTCCGATTTGCACTGATAGACCTGTGGCTCCTGACCATATTTTACGCATGGTATCTTGCGGATGTAAGACAGGCTGTGGCAAGAAATGCAAATGTCGCAAAACTGGTTTGAACTGCTCGGAAATGTGCTCCTCATGCACTGGTATAACGTGCAATAATGCTTATCCTCTAGATGACAGTGATGACAATAATAATGAATTTCATTATTAACGTATTTGTCTAGAAAAGTGAAGTTTCGAATTTTTTTTCTTTTTAGGAATTTAAATTTTTGTTATATGTTTAATGCGATTCAAATGCATGTATATGTGGTGGTAAAAATGATCTTATCTTAAATCTCACTAAGTCACTATAGCAGGAGATTCATGTTTTGGAATCAGCCTAATTTTTGACAGGTACCTCTGCAATTTAACCTGTGATCTTGCGACTTTGAGACTTGAGTTAAGACCGTCTTTTTTATATTGGTACATCCCCTGAAGGCTAGTAACCTTAAATAATGATTACTATGTCATAAATGTATGCAGTTGTAAAAGGTTTGTTAAATTTCCAATGTATGTAGTCCTGGTAATTGAAATATTTGAAAACAAGATTTGTGATCTAAAACCTCTCTCTTTATATATTCCTGACATTTTTTTTTTAAGTAAAAGGCCAAGATTATATACCTAAAATATCTTATTCAGTTCTCATTCAAGAAACACATAAATCAGGTATTAATTGCACATAAGTGAGATTCGTATGAGAGATACGCTAATATTAGTGGAAATGGCGGCCATCTTGGATTTTGGGCTCTAACACAATTAGCACAAGGAGGATTTTTGGGGTCTTTGCAGATTTGAATCCAGCATGTCTTGGAGTATCATTACTGAAAAATTCAGCTTTCTACATTTTTTTCCATCTTGCCTTATAAATTTGGCTGATGTTCCTGGACTTCTGAAATCTCCTTCAGAATGATAAAATGTTTTAGAGTAAACAATTCCGTGATGATTACCTTACCCAATGGCACCACTGGACCTCGTTCTTGGCCTTAGCTCTAAATTCTTTAACCTTAAGAGAAATGAAGAAGTCTGAACTATAAATCTCGACAAATATGTAGCTGAATTCAAACAGTTTACCTTGAGATTTTCAGGAGTGAAAGCAGCACACCATGGGGACAAAGCAGCAGGATCCCAAGCCTTGTAATATCGGCACGCATCATACATGGTTTCAGCATCACCTATAAATATCCATAAGTAGTTTTGGTTCCTGGCAAAAATAACTTTGAAGTGACGTCCTTATAATATTTTGAAGAATGCGACAAGGAATAAGAATCACTAGCCTAAGAGGGTAATTAGAGAAACAAGTACATATTCACTGAATGTTTTTGGATTTGCGTTGATCCTTCAAAGTAAAAATCAGTTTGGTTTCTTACCGAATGTAATATTGATTCCCAGACGTCTTGTGGCTTCTTGAACAACCTTTGCGATTTCGGGACCTTCTTGAAACATCTTTGCCTCAATTGTAGCCTCTGGGTTATCATCAACTTCCTTTATATATTTACTGCAGAGGTCATAAAACTAGAGGCCCCCCCAAAAAAAGAAAAGAAGAGAGCTTCAGTCAAGAAAATTTACAATTGCCCTCAACAAATTATCTTATATACCTTATACCTTCATCACTCTGTACATTGTCTTACCACTGATTCAATATCAAGCTTTTTCTAGACAGAGCATCCGTATTAAGAGTACATACAACCATACAAGGAATCAGCAAAACAGCAAATTAAGTTACAAATAAAGAGAAAGTGTTTATACAGAATAACAAATTCTACCAGAGACAAATTAATTTGTCACATCAAGGTATGTTAATCTATAATATTTTCTACTTTTACTGTATTGTTAAGATGTGCCTGCCAGATCTTAAAATTCGGGAAAAGTTGCTCTTCACTGTCATATGTAGCTACTTGCGGAGCCGATGCAGAGTAGGGAGACAGGGGTAGGCGTGAGAAATCCTAACCTCCCATAGAATGCCGTATCCTGACCTAACCTGACCTTACCTTCCTAACCTAACTTAGGGCGCCGTACCCTGACCTTTCCGGGGGGCTTGGCCCCCCCCTGTAACCCCCCAAGTATCCTGTAACCCCCCAAGTATCACTAAATATCACTGTTTCCCTACTCTGCGTACTACCCTTATTTGCATTTTACTGTTATTTTGTGAATAGAATTTGGTGTGATTTTTATGAATTTGCGTTGTCACGCCAAGCACTAGGGCACTCTGAAAAGAGTTTAGTGGTTGGGCAGCGAGATAAAGTGATCCAGAAAAACAGCGGAGGAGTTTTTAGGTAACCTTGCGTAAAATTCACTGCACTGAATTTCAAACAATGAAACCGCAGCTAACAAAATAAGAACTTGAAAGTACATGCACTGACATTATTTTATTCCTGGCCTATACTATATATAATTCCCCTTTTCAGAGAGAACCGACTGACCTTGATGACTGGATCTGGATCAAGAGGTTCCGGGATATAAATTGTATCTCCGGTCTCTCCAAAAAGTCCTCTGGCATAAGCCCTGGCACTAGCCTTTGTCCTCTGGGAGGCCGTGTGACGAAACTGAAGGAAACAGAAGCAACAGATTTATTCTTGACAATTTTGAAACATGTTTACCTATCAAGTCACTCAGGCATTTGCGTGTGGTCTCTAAACTATGCTTGCACTGCAAACGAAACTGACTGATTTGTGTAAGAGGTTAAATTTGATCTACAAAGCCCTTGTACTCAAGTTTTTATAAGCATATTTAACAAGTATATGTTTATTCGAATGGTCAGATCTAATAAGCATATATGCATTCAAGAGCCATCTGTACTTCATAAATAAATGCACTGATTTGTAACATGCACTAGATGGTTTTTTATATATTTGACGGTTTCTTAAAAGCCATACAAACCTTGAATGATTCGTTGGAAAACGAATAATCTAAGAGAGTTGGTAAGGCCAATTTATACCTTGCAGCAAGTTCTTGCAATTCCTGTTCTCCCTCTGGGGCGAGGATCGATGCCCAGGAGACGTTTAAAACACCCAGAGACCAACTCTGCAGATTAGATAAATCTTCGGGGCACAGTTCACCTGTAAAATGTAATCATACGGTACTCCCTGGGTTCTTTTCCACGTGAGGGAGGCTATGCAATTAACACAAAATTTTCGGATATTCATTGAATCCTAAGTGTATTTAGAAGCACATGCAATGGGTGATGATAGGATGCGAGAATGAGCGAGTCATAGAGCAGATGAAGTAAATAAGATAAAAGACTGCATACAAAAGATTTGGAATAGAAGAGGAGGGTCCACGGTAACCACGGGGATTATTGAGCCAACTCTCAGTTATGAAAGTGAAGTGTAGATGTAACATGCTGAGGAAAAATAAAGGAATGAAAGTGCTGAAGCTAACTGCATTTACATTATATGTGAGGTACGAAGAACTCAAAGGCTGAGGAGTGCAGAGATACTTAGGTGTGGTAAAAGTTGAAAGAATTTAAAAGATGATTCACAATGTTTGGAAGTGAATTGGTTGAGCGGAGAAAATTGAGAACGATAGGCTAGTTAAAATTAACTACAGTAAAGATGAAGTGACAGATTTTTGGAATGGAAATACCTTTATATACATGAAGAGAGAGAGAGAGTGTGTGTTTGAAAGAGAGGCAAATGGTACAATGCTTATCAGAAAGGGATTCGACGTGATGTTGATAAGCCCTCTAAGAAACTGCTAATATTGAAAATCTTGACATTTCCTCTGTTTTCCCGAAGTCACTGACCTTTCCCGGCATCACTGGCTTCGAGGATAAGCTTCTGCAGGCGTGGGAGTTCCGCTTCAAATTGTACGATGTCGCTGTCGCCAGCGTATCGAGTGCCATGACGACAAATATGCCAGGCTTGCACGGCCTCACAACCTTTGGTTATTGAAATAAGTTATGAGAAACATTACCAATAATCCACTGCTTTGTAACACTGGGAATGCGTTCTGTATTCTAGTAAAAAAAAATAACTATGATAATGATCGAATTAATAGAAAAAAGAAAAGCCTACAAGATACCAAAGGATAACACAGGGAGGTGGAAAACAATTTAGAAGAGTGGACATTAAATAATTTTAATATGATCAAAATCTTATACGACACAAGTATAGGACAAATGCATGATTGGTTGCATGGTAATCAATGCACAAACAGTATTCGTGCATTTTGTTAATAGATTATGTTGGGTCTAATGCTAGGCAGGATCAGGAAATGATACTCAGCATGGTTTCGTATCTTCATTGCAAGTAACTCACAGCGGAAGTACAGATAGCTCGTGACGTGGACAATGACGTCACTTATATGGGCGGCGCTTAGGCGCTGCTAGCAGGTTCATCAGCTAACACATCTTACAGATTACTATATAAATGCCATACTCTGTTCGTTATAAATAAAGAAACAAGTATATTCTATGCTCGTAAATAAGTGGATGTCTTACATCTACGCACATATGCAACGCATTTATATACATACATACATACATACATACATACATACATACATACATACATACATACATACATATATATATATATATATATATATATATATATATATATATATATGTATATATATATATATATATATATATATATATATATATATATATATATATATATATATATATATATATATATATTCATATGTGCTAGATGTAAGACATGCACTTACTGTATTTGAGCATAGAATATACTTGTTTCTTTATTTATAACGAACAGAGTATGGCATTTATATAGTAATCTATTATTAAAATGCAGGAATACTGTTTGTTATATGGGTGTGTGCGTTATGTGCATACATAGATGTACACACACACACATATATACACACATATCTATTGTATAATATATTTAAACAATACTGAAAAACAGACTTTCTTTCCGAACCTTCAGGAACAAGCGCCTCAGGGCTGAAGCTTCCTCTTGAGAAGATGTAAGGAGTCTTCGAGGAGAACATCACATAAGGACCAGGGTCTTCGGCCAGACAGTAAGGATCCCCGTATAAATCCAGATCAGCCGTTGATGACTGAAACTGCCAGACCAATACCCAGGCGAATATTTTCAGTAGCAAAGCCACTTCCATCTGTTTAGAAATCAGTATCGTTTTTGTAATTATCGGTGGGGACCCATATTGGAAATATATTGGTTTTCACTGATTTGTTTTTATACACAAGAATAATTCTTTATTGTTAGGTATTGCACACACACACACACATACATACATACACACACACACACACATATATCATATATATATATATATATATATATATATATATATATATATATATATATATATATATATTATATATATATATATATATATATATATATATATATATATATATATATATATATATATATATAATATAATATTGAATAAACATACTAGCAGTGAAAACAGCAGATGGATTAGTATTAATAATAACTGACAATGGTAGTAAGGCTGATCCTTAACGTGCAATGCATCTACACTGAACGTGATAACAGTAATGATAAAAATAATGATTAATGTCCTCCTAAGCCCTAACCGCATACTGAATCCCAGTGTGGAAGGGTTTCGAGGTGTAAGTGGCAAACATACCAAAAAAAATATTTCAGAAGTTTGAAAGTACATTGCGTGCGGCCGTTGACAATGTTAACGATTAACATATAATGGAATATGACAAACGTAACTTCACTACTTTAGATTATCGTTTTAGTATTAGCAGGACTACTAACAAGTGACGACCTTTTTTTACCGATATCTGGAAGAAAAACCATTTCTTCCACTTTGAATTCAGCATCCAGCGATAAACACCTTTAATATATACAGAATGAAAGTGTTTGCATTAAGTAACAGGTGCGTTACAACACACAAGGTTTAGCAAGTCCGTCACTACTACTCGCACTTACCTTTGGATTTGTCCCTGGACGAAGGGCACCTGCTGTTCACCAACGCTGCTAAGCGCAGACTAACAATAAATTCCGGCTCCTAGATAGAAGGCCTTCAGTCTGACAGATGGGGGGAACTTATCTCTTGGAACGGACAAATGTTGTATAACAGGTAGGCGTGTCAAACTGCTTCATTTTCTCGTTTTTTTTTTTTTTTTTTTTTTTGTCTGCCCAGGCGTATCCCCTGGTCATGGTTGTTTACCGTCCTTTTCATATGGTTCAGAAAAACACCAACTGTGACTCATGCGGATACCCTGTGCGGTTATATCCTGTCCCTTATATACCGTCGGGGCTACCTGCTTGTTCCGTGTTGTTGTTTGTTGTTGTTGTCGTTTATTGAATCAACAATGCACATGCTTCTGAAAGAATAGAGTTTATTTTTTCATAATTCACTGCAGTGTGAGATGGAAAACAAAGATAAACTTATAAAGACACGTCAATCTGTTGTGCATTGTGGGATAAAAATTTCTCGCATACACTCATCTTCATCCGAAGAGAATACTCGTATATAGACTTGCATGAAATTGCAGTTCTAAAATCAGGAGCGTTTCGCAGATTTTATCTCACATATCCGCTTTACAATCTCGTTACCTTTATCAGCCACCTCGTCCTTCCTCCCCTCCCCACCTCCCTCTCTCGTCTAGAGCTAACAAGAAATATTGCCTCATTTCCCCGCATCCCAAGTACATAGCGATCTATATCACCGCCCTCACATTCTAGCAAAAAAAGAAGAAAAAAAAAATTTCATCTCATGGTTTTTCTTCCCAAATACCTAGCATCCATATTGTTTCATGAATTCTAATGACCACACGCAATGAACCAATAACTTGCAATCTATCTGAATTCGACGTGTATAATTTGAACGCATGAGTTCCAATATAGTGTTATTATTCGTGGCGGTGTATTAGTTATAGCGATGACTCTTCCTCCTAACCCAATTTCGAATCCTGATGTGGAAGGAGAGGTTCCTCCTGAATTTTCCAATGTCGGATTTCAAGGTTTAAGTGGTGAACGTCTCCGAAAAATATTACAGAATTCAGAAGTTGTAATAGTTCGCTGCGTACGGCTATTATTTACGTTTGAATGGTGAATGTGCCCAACAGTTTCTATTTGTCATCGTGTTTCCGTTTCCTGATTATGTAACACCGTCATCCTCTCTCTCTCTCTCTCTCTCTCTCTCTCTCTCTCTCTCTCTCTCTCTCTCTCTCTCTGAACGAAAACCCTACGCAGTGTTGGATTGGGAAAAATTTGGAGGACAAAATCTTGAAATGTCCGAAGAAAAGTTTACGTGGGAGCAACAAGAACTCAGCATCGGAATAAAAGTGTTAAGCGCACTATAAATGACAAAGTCACTGTAGCTCCTCTCACCCATAATGTGGAGATTCAGGAGACGATAAGGCCGTCAAAACAAAACATTATCGTTAATTAGTGTTTTATCTCGGCAGACACACGAATCTATACACATACACCATACAAGTAACTCATTTCTTTATGCGCTCTCGCTCTGTACGTGTGACTATAGCCAAGTTTTATAGACAATACGCAATACAGACCTTGAGAAACACTTGTCAAGAGAAAAACATTTTTTTTATACAAAGTAGTTGATACGCATGTTCACGTGACTGCCACTCATACTGTATTAGCTCAAACTCGATCTTCCACTGAACGCCGATTTGCCCATGAAAATAAACAAATGACATCCTTACATGTTACCAGAAAGATAAATAATCTACTGATGCAAAAAACAGGATGGCATATAATCAGTTACACTTTATTATGCATAAGTATTATTGCAAATGGCTTATGGCAATCGTTGAGACATGACGTATAGAGAAACTGATGATTTTCCTGTTAATTATCTATCTATCTAATTACATATATGTGTCTATAGTTGACAAACAAATATACAAAAATTCACTTTTATATATATATATATATATATATATATATATATATATATATATATATATAGTACAATGTTAAAAGCACAGTAGATGCACATGACTTTAGTATATAAGTCAAGTGCGCATCTACTGCAAATTTTAAGCTTATATATATACATATATATATATATATATATATATATATATATATATATATATATATATATATATATATATATATATATATATATATATATATATATATATATATTACATACATTATATACACACATATAGATACTGTATATATATAGATATGTAAATATATATATCTATATTTATAAAAGTGAATGTTTGAATATTTGTTGTCCACTATAGCAATCTGAACCACTTGACAGACGCAGACTAAATTTTGCACATGGCCCCCATGTCAACCCAGAAAGGTTTATAACTCAAAATCAAACCCCTACCCCGTGACAGACATACAAACACAGACAAAACAAATGAAATGTTCGTTTTTACGTCACCTTTTTCTTCAGTTTCCTGGGGTTATTCTCATTTTTCACCTGACACGCCACCTTTTTTTCCCCCCACAACATCCATTTTTGACCGGAATTTACGTGAAATTTTCAAATAATTTATGAGAATTATCAACATAGTTATTTATTACCTTAATAAAATCAACACTGAAAACCTATATCGGTTCAAATGTGATAGAGATACCCCCTCATTAGGAAATTACTCACGACGAAATTACCACCTTTTTTTTTCAGTGTTCATTTTAAGTCAAATGTACGTTAATCATACCTTGCCAATAAAATACCAAATCTTGAGTACCCTGTGGTATTACCATCATCATATCTAACTACTTAATCCACACAAAAAATTCATAGTTACGGGCACAACTTTGGAGATCAAGAAATAATTTATCGACGAGACAAAATAAATCCATCATCCGCGCGCGCGTATTAGCAAACTAATTGCCACTGTGATAAAACTACCGTCTCATTAAAAAACTACTTGCGACGAAAATACCACATTTTTCAATGTTCATTTTGAGCCAGACTTGTCTTAAATATACCTTGCCAGTAAAATACAAATTCTTGAGTACCCTGTGGAATTACCATTTTCATATCCAACTACTTAATCCACAGAAAATAAAATCGCAGTTATGGGCACAACTTTGGAGATGAAGAAATAATTCATCGACGAGACGAAATAAATCCATCACCATCAGCACATGCGTATTAGTAGACTAAATGCATCTGAGATAAAACTACCCTCTCATTAAAAATTACTTGCGACGAAAATACGACATCTTTTCCGTGTTCATCTTAAGTCAAACGCATCTTAATTATACCTTGCCAATAAAATACAAATTCTTAAGTACCTTGAGGTATTACCATCATCATATCTAAGTACTTATCCAGTAAAAAATCACCATTTATCGACAATTTCTATATTAGACCTTTCAGACTTCGGCCTACACTTTCCCTCAGAAACGTCAAAGGAAACTGAAATGCGTTCGTTCACACGCTCAGGAAACTGAAAACAGTTGCAGCCCTTTTTACGGTGTCTAAAATTACAATTGTGATAATAATTTAATATTTATATAGCCAACGGACAATGTATGATATCTGAAGTAGCTGCTGGCTAAGACTGACGTCAACGTGAAAGAAATTTCCTTTTTTTTATTCGTTCAAATGCGAATTTCCTCATTAATTCGTTCGTTTCTTCGTTTTTACCTTCGAAATTCGCTATAACGACGGCTTCGTGACGTATTCCTTATAAAGTCAGTTTAAATGAGGTCTGAAATTAATTTCCGTGTAGTTAGGAAATACCACCACCACGCACACCAACTTCACTGCTCTTTCTCTCTCTCAAGGCATCACTCAAACAATCTGAAGCGGAATTCATCTATGAGGTTTTTAACTATTGCAAGTAAATTCATGCTTGTAATCTCTCTCTCTCTCTCTTTCTCATATATAAATTCCCTTTATGAATGGGGTTAAACATCAAGTCATACTAGAAAAAACCCGAGAATGTTTGCCACTGCAAGTCAATCATTTCTCTCTCTCTCTCTCTCTCTCTCTCTCTCTCTCTCTCTCTCTCTCTCCATTTTAATCAGATAAGTGCCAGGATATATGTATACATGTATATATCATATTTATTTAAAGTAATAAATTCAAGACAGAATTATTAATCAACGGAAAGAAAAGTATTTTCAATGATAGTACACACTTTACACGACAACACAATTCAAAGGGGATGAAGGGAAATTTTTCTGAGTTCTTCAAAGTTCTTCCGGGCAGCAACGGGTTGGTCAGCTGGTATACATATACAGTATACATATATAGATAGAGATGGAGATAAAAATTTAGATATATAGATATAAATAGCTATCTAATATACACATACATATTATATATTGGACGTATATAATTCGATGGAAAGAGCAAAAAAAAAAAAAAAGATTACTTTGAAATACAGTACTACTGTAAGTACTATCACAGACAGTGATCAAGTTTGTTTATCCACTAACGATGAGCTATATATATGCAGTATATATATATATATATATATATATATATATATAAATTATACATATATATATATATATATATATATATATATATATATATATATATATATATATATATATATATATATATATATGAATATAAGGAAAATACCCTTATTTTGTCTTAGTCAAGAATTATATCTCTGATGTTTGGTGCACGTTTTGTTGACATAATGAGCGCATGATTTACGCGTGAATGCAGACATATTCCCACAGAATTCACAAACGAGGGCAGCTTTATTCTCAAGATTCAGACCCAGTTTTGCCAAGCGGATGATTGTTGTGGGAGCTACCAGATGTGTTGAACAACAACAGACATTTTATTTTATCATCTTATTCTGAGGGTATGATAACTGCTTGAGATCATTTCTAAGACCTTCTACTGCCTGCATCTAACTTTTGCTGTTTGATGGGAATGAAAAGCAAACGTGGAAACTTGCATTACGGTGTGCATAGAAATTATTGTTCGATTTTGTGAATTGTTATTTGTATTTGGAAAATTCGTTGTCATTCAAACTTTTTTCCTTAGTGTTTTTTTTTTTTTTTTTTTTGGAGGGGAGGGTGACCCCGCTTCTTTATTTGAACTTGAGAAACATGACACTGAGGCAGAGTTCAAAAATAGTTGCTATCAACAAGTAAATAAAACTAAATTAAAGAACAATAGCCATCAACAGGTAAATGAAACAATGTTCAGGAATAATTGCTATGAACAGGCAAATGAGACAATGTTCAAGAATAGATGCTACACCAAAAGGAAAATGAGACATAGTCAATGAATATTTGCTGTCAATAGGTAAATAAGACTAAATTAAAGAATAATTGCTACCAACAGGCAAATGAGACTTATACTCAGGAATAGTTGCTACCAACAGGCTAATAAGACAAAAGCAATGAACATTTGCTATCAAGAGGTAAATAAGACTAAATTAAAGAATAATTGTTACCAAGAGGTAAATGAGACAATGCTCAGAATAGTTGCTCCACCAACAGGCAAATGAGACAATGTCAATGAATGTTTGCCACAAACAGGTAAAAGACTAAATTAAAGAATAATTGCCATCAATGAATATTTGCTATCAACAGGTAAATAAGACTAAATTAAAGAACAATTGCCATCAACGGGTAAATGAGACAATGTTCAGGAATAGCTGATACCAACAAGCAAATACGACAAAGTCAATGAATGTTTACTATCAACAGGTGAATAAGATTAAATTAAAGAATAATTGCCACAAACGGGTAAATGACCAATGTTCCGGAATAGCTGCTACCAACAGGCAAATGAGACAATATCAATGAATGTTTGCTACAAACAGGTAAATAAGACTAAATTAAATAATAATTGTTATTAAGAGGTAAATGAGGCAATGTTCAGGAATAGTTGCCACCAACAGGCAAATGAGACAATGTCAATAAATATTTGCTATCAACGGGTAAATAAGTTAACTGAAGAATAACTGCTATTAACAGGTAAATGAGATAAAATTCAAGAATAACTGATATCAAAAGGTAAACGAGACTAAATTAAAGAATAATTGCCAAACTTCAGAAATAATTACAATCAGCAGGTGAATGGGATAGAGTTCCAGAATAACTGCTATCACTCAGTAAATGCAGTGCGATATCCTCTTCAATACTAACGGATATTCCCTTTTACACACACACACACACACACACACGTGCACGAAAGCTGTTTTTAGAAATCCTTTTCCAAGTGTTTTTATCTTGTGTCCTCCCTCTGTCTTTTCCTCTGCCTCATAAGTCTTCTCGAATGCATTCTCTCCGTCTTGTCTTAGGCTCTCCTCTCCTTCGCGTCCCTAACACTTCCATTTCCCTGTTCTCTTCTGTTGCATGTGGCACATCATCTCCCCTCCTCTTCAAGTGTTTGTTATAAAACAGTTCTGAGATTTTTGAAAGTTGTGGGGAAAAAGGTGATCGGTGTATATGGACCTAGAGAAGGCTTATAACAGAATTAATAGCACAGCATCTGAAAAAGGATTAATAACGTAAGGAGTAAAAGCTTGTGAATAATTTGGATTATAAGATGAGAGTGAATCTCATTAAAATATGTAGATAAAAGAATAACTGGTTTGGCAAAAGTGGATTTTAGACAAGAGCGAGTTAAAAGAAGAACAGATAGTGGAAGAAGGCGTTTGAAAATAAGTTTCCATAACCATGTTTACAAGAACAGATAAAAAACAGGGATAGCTAGTACTTCGGGAGAGGTTACAACCCTCTACAGGTAACCGGCTCCATTATTAAGTAAATAGAGGCTTAACACAACGTGCCCATATCACTTTAAGCCCTTTTACCTTCTCTCTCTATCTCTCTCTCTTTCTCTCTCTCTCTCTCTCTCTCTCTCTCTCTCTCTCTCTCTCTCTACTGAAAGCATATGGCTAAATGTACGGTGGTTTTCGTCATAAATAATTATCAACGATGTCACCACAGTTAGCCAGTGGCTCAGTTTATTTCAACTTATTTGGTTCCATGACTCTTCAGTGAGATGGTGAAGGTGGTTCCCACTTTCAGATTAGTAATGAAAAGGAAGAGAATTTGTTGCTTTCTAATTCTGACTTGTTTTGTGAATATGCTCTAAAGGTTGTTATCCTGCAAATATGGGAAAATCTTAACCTTATCCAGCAACGGCAAATTGCTTGTTTAAGAATTTTGGGCTTAATAGTGTCTCAGTCCACGGGATCGCTTAAATGCCCACGCGGTAACCAAAGAGGATGCAAGAATGTTGTGACATGGCAATAACACAAGGGTAACAAAAAACAACAAAAAAAACTGTGAACATTTCTAAAGATTTTCTTCATCATCCATCCCAACAAAGCGGCAAAAACGAGAACCATCTGAATCTCACAGTTAGAATCGACACGGGTCTAGCTAATAAAGAAATTCTATGCATTCTAAAATGAGTTCATGTGACAATAAATTAGTGGGGTTAAGCTAAGAAAAATAAGCGAACGAATCCAAAGAGGATACCAGAGACCAATTCACCATAGTTCATGAAGTTATCTCACCCACACGAACCTAAACAATACTAAGAAGAAAATATGACAGACTGACAGTCCTTACAGCAGCAACCAATTTGACATCTTAATCAAAGATGCCACAATGAACAAACAACCATTTCTTAAATTAAATCAAATTATAATTTTATGCGATGGGAAACTGTTAACGTAAGTAATGTTAAACATGCAGTAGCATAAATGATCAATGTGACAAAAGGTATATTACTGTACTTAATATGCTTATGAGAACAAAATATCCATGTGAACTGCAACTTTTTCACTAAAAAAAAGACTACGCACGAATACAGTGAACTAATGGACCTGCCGTGATTTTTTTAAAACAAAAACTGCGATTTGACATTAAATATGACATTTCAAGCAGCGAGATTATTACAGAGTGTTGTAAAGTACAAAAGGAAAAATAATAAGCATCATGAAAATGTCAAAATATGTCTCAAACCAAAATCATCATAAGACGGACGATAAGGAGAATGAATCACACTTTAGCTAGCCGTCTATGGAAATATATCGCCAATGTAAACTTTCTTTTCAATAATTAGCTAGGTTATTTCTGTTGTTTGCTTCCCTTTGTACAATATTTATTAGTCTTGTTTTTCAAGTGATGAATTTCTAAAACTTTAATTTCCCCACCTCCCATATATATATATATATATATATATATATATATATATATATATATATATATATATATATATATATATATATATATATATATATATATATATATATATATGATACAGGTGGGATGTAATCACGGTAACTGACTTTGACAACTAGGAAGTAAGAAAATAAACGAGAAGGAAATGGACAGAATATGGACGAGAACTGGAAGAGATGGAAGGAGCATGTTGAAGGGTATATAAAGGAGTAGGAACAGGGAATAAAAGAGTGAATACTGAGGTAAGGAAACCGGAGGGTGACAACTGATGTGCTCCTCCTGTTTCTGTTCCTAGCAAATTTGTTCTCCGGAAGGTTGCCACAGATTACAGAAAAGAGAGAGAGAGAGAGAGAGAGAGAGAGAGAGAGAGAGAGAGAGAGAGAGAGAGAGAGAGAGAGAGAGAGATGGGAAGGACTTTATTGAAGTCTTGAGAAATATTTCACAAATTTTACCATGGTTACCACAAAATATACTGAAAAATGTTAAAATATCATACGGAACTCGCTGGTAATGTTTTGTGGATGTTTTCGGAGTAACCGGAATTTTGCACGGCGTCCACTGGTCTGTAAAAGACTTACATCCGTGGAAATAAGTCCGTAGTCATTTCCGCAGGTAACCCAAAGCCATTCTCTACCATAGGTGTATCCAAGCTGGGGCAATTCGGGCCATTACTACTCTTTCCCCTCATCCCCATCAACTGACAATAAATATATATATATTTTTATTTTATTTTTATGAATTAGTTAATTTGCCCTCATCGAATTGAAGGTTCATTTTTAGCTTATCAAATAATATCACGGTCTCCTACTTCATTCGGAATTACTCGTAGGAACACACTTTGCAATTTAAAATTATTTATTAAATGATCGAGGTTAGCAGGAGATAAATGACCTATTTGCTCGGAAATGTATACTACAGAGATCTCTTGATCATTAGTCAATGTGTACAACATCTGTTTCTCTCTGTACATATTTATTTCTTTTAGCACGCCCACAGTCCACTGTTTACATACAGAGAAATGCACGTAATCAAGTAAATATAAAGCAAAGTAGTATTCAAATTCTCGACCTCCTCTTTGTAAGCTGAAATACGCGTGCACAGAATTTATCAGGAAAATCCTTTAACGAATTCCCTCACTGACACGTTGATGCTATTATCTGAGTCCATTTGGGAGTACACCGGGTTCTAATAGCTTCTCGGAGTTCATGGCTAATCAGTATATGAGAGCTTAAATATAAAATTGCTCAAATGACCAAAATGTTCCATCAACTCTTCTTCATCGAACTGTTACTTTAAAATTAAGTGATATACACAAACATACTAAGACCTCTGTAAAATCCATACAAAGAATCCTTAAGCTGCAAATCCGCAACAATTGCATTAAATGTTAACACTTGATTAAAAGTGTTGGAAATATTGTGCACATCTTAAACGCATACGTGTGTATGTGGTTTAGCAAATTACCTACACACAAAAAATTTGGTTTGCTTACCGATGTGTTTGTTCGTATGTTCGTGCGCCAATTCATCATTCTAGAAATGAGCAGATCGCAATAAATTTTTAACCCAGCTTTCTATAATCCATATGGTTTAATGTACAGTATAACTACGCAAGCAATTTAAATCAGATGAACCCTATGATATGGACATTCCGTTGAGTTGAATCGGTATGTATACACGAAAATATAATTCATAAAATCATTAATGTCTCTTTGAATACATTATGTTTTCTGTCAATTACGTGACTGATGTTCGTGAGGTACTTTAAAACAAGGGGAAAATAAGTGTGTGTTCCATATCACGTATTTTAAAAATGTACTGAACAAATCTGCAATAAACGATGTAATGTAATGCCAATAACATTATGTCTGTATGTGAATAGCTATTAACAAGCAGATGACCAGTTAAAAGGAAATGCACACCGACCACATTATGTAACCTCATCAAAATGCATCAGTCGAGCACATAATACATTCAATTCAAATTCTGTCATCTGTGCAGTGGTAATGCAAAAATTTCAACTCTAAGAAAGATAATGATTTTTGTATCTGTCTGAAGAATAAAAAAGTTTATTGTATACCTGACATATGACATTGCTGATGTCTGAAAAAACCTTCTGTAGAACGGAATCTATTTTGGTTTAATGCGAACAGAGAAGATATCAAGAAACAGGCAAACAAAGCTAAAGCTTATATTTCGTAAACACAGAGGATTAATAATAACTCGAGTGCTTAATTTCTTACATTACTATTTTTAAGTCCGAGAGAGTTTTACGTGAAATATATCTCAATTAAAGACTGATATTGCTTCAACACGAAAAAGTTAGGATTAGGACTTAATGGGTGCGGATAGGAAGGACTGAGAAGATAACTTTCCATGTTTTTTTTCAAAAGGAATTGACTCTTGATTTATGTAGTTTGTTCGGAAAACAGTGTAAGAAATTTCTCGTGTATTGGTATGTTTCTGTCCAGAAAATGTTTACTTAGATCACACGGGAAAATTCCTGATGCAAAGTTCATAACATTCTGAAACAAAAATACATTATAATACTTATTATATTTTATATACGTATCTAAATGATTTATTTATGTTTTATTATTGATATCAGAATTACATGATTTTATCAGTTGTTCAAAAAACCATACATTAATTCCCAGTCTGGACTATTTGACCCCATTTCCCCCAACCCTCTGCAAGCACTCCTAATTACCTCCTTGTGCTATAATTTTATAGACAAATTCAACCCTTGACCTTCTTCATCACAAGGGGAAAAGTCTACGGAAATCACACAGAACTTGTAGTTCATGGCATAACATTATTATTATTAATCATTATTATTGATGAATATAAGTTCTTGTGTTATTTTGGTTAAATCTAAAAGCTTACCAGCATCCTTTAGATAATTCTTAGTCATCTTGCAAAATTTTATTTTTTCATATAATTCTTTTTCGAGTTTTTGGTGTTATAGCTGAAATTAACAGTTCATATCCTCATATATACAGTATATATATATAAATATATATATATATATATATATATATATATATATATATATATATATATATATATATATATATATACACATATATATATATATATATATATATATATATATATATATATATATATATATATATATATATATATATATATATATATATATATATATATACTTAGCCATGCATTTAGTCAAAGCTACTTTTTCCAAAGAATCTGTGCATCTGATTTATCCGTTATCGTGGGATAACCTCAGTTGCAATTTGTACCTTAAAAAAGGCAAGACTATTCCAAAGTACCAAATAACTTGAAATTAGAATTAAAATCAAATATATCTTGAAATTGTAGGTCAGAAATTTTCATAAACCTAAGTATCGGATATAAACAACTGCGACCTAAAAATAAAAATATTTTTACTAATTAATACTCAGTAAACAATGGACTTGCCTGGTGGGTTATTTTGAATATCTTAATGTAACTGTGAGGCCTGTGAATATTTGTTTTTGTTTATGCATGATATACAGAGGAGAGACCATGTGACTGATGACATCATTTGTTAGTAAGAATTACGCCTATCCTGAGCAAGCTCAAACACATTAGTGCCTGCACCGTTTTGGGTGGAAACACACAAATCCCCCCCGCCCCCCACCTCTTCTCTCTCACTCTCTCTCCTCTCTCTCTCCCTGCCCCCACCCCGCGTACATTCATTTACTGTCATTTCAGTAGCAAATTAGCTAACAGTTACATACGGAATTTGAAATCACTATTGGAGTGAGGTGAAATTACGACGGATTTAAGATACAATACGTCCAGATGGAAATGGGATGGATACGTATATGGTCTACCTAGAATTCACAGGGTAAACAATTCCCTTCGGTTAATTGCTTCCTCTATAGGTACATTTAATTGTAATCCAGCAAAGTTCCGCTTGGAAATTACCCTAGTTCTAAGGGTCAATGAATAATCACCGGGAAACTCCTTACCAACATAGTTGTGACAACAAATACATTATAGATAATACAGCGAATGAAAACATTATTAAATATGGACTAGACAGGGATTATAGGGATATACTTGAGTCCATACCTAAATTACTGGGAGACCACTTGGCTAAACAACTGCCCTACAAAATACATTAAGATACGTAGGCTACATATTTTTGACCTTATAAAAGAGTCGAACACATCCTTAGATTTTTTACTAAATACACAACACCATATATGAATTTACATGTGAAATTGAAAATGATTTCTAAGTCCCATTCCTGACACCACCATTTTAGGGTAACACGTTTTCTTCATCAGTTTATAGTATATCCACAAGTACTGGACTTCGTCTTCATTAAATTTTCCTCCATTTTCTTAAAACTAATGGCATAAAGACTTTTGTTAATCGAGCTTACATTCGTCCAGTGTCATCATATTGGATCAGGACATTTATATAGTACCCACAAAATGACTTTAGTTGCTTTGTTTTAAAAGGTTCTTTGAGCCTGCCTTCATAAAAAAATTCGTTTCACAATTCCCAATTTTACAATTTACCAAAAGGCATCAGATATATAAATGTACTATACTTGATAAATCTTGGCTTTGAAATATGAAAAATCCTTCACAGAATATTAAGAAATTACTGTCCATTATCACAGTTAAAGTCTGTCTTTCATAACAAATTCACAATTGGCTCTTACCTAGGCCAGATAGAATCCCTACTAGATGGCCTTCCTTCAGTTGCTGTCTACCAGTTCACTTAAGCCTGACTGTAATGCAGGGCTGCTGGTAGTTGTAACCATTAGCTGCATCACAGAATTTCTGAACACATGGGGAAGTGCTCCTTCAGACTCAGCTGATAGGGCTGTATCTCACCAGCAGACCATAGCTTCACAACCCAAGCCTTTAAACCGTCAAGTAAACCAGTAACAAATGGGCCGCCTCATCGAAGAGTCCTTGTATAGAAGTGAATCCAGAACTTGACGGTATTATAAGCCCACTCAGCTGTTTTATTTCATTTTCTTTATATAGTTCACAGCCACAATTCATTAAGATTCTGCTGACTGCCGTTCTGGATGAAATTGTTAACTTACTTATGGTTAAGTAAAATGTTTTTTCGAACTATAACTGCCTTATGATCTTTGGCACATTTCATGTCTCTTGCATATCCCGCGGGAGGGTACTGCAGTCAGTGCGCTTCACGTGGTGCGCTGTATGTATCACTAAACGTTGTGGTTGTGGCCAGCGTCCCTTCTGCCCCAAGCTGCACCAACTTTTTAGCCCATTACCTTCATTCCCGCTTCTTTTCTTCCATCTTGCTGTCCCACAATTGTCTTAAGTGCTGAATGGCTGTAAGTGTCCCAGTGCTTGGCTTTATAACTTATTTTCGCAAACCAAATCAATCATGACTCTTGCATACTATCTATCTATCTATCTATCTATCTATCTATCTATCTATCTATATATATATATATATATATATATATATATATATATATATATGTATGTATATAGTGTTTGTATTATGTATGTACATGTGTGCGTAAAACAGGCAGTTATCGCGATAAATTATGGGGCGTGGCTCCTGAATTGTCACTTCACTTTGTTAAACATTTTCTGCGTCTTTTCCGTTTGTCTTTTGTATTTCCACTATCATTCACTAGGATATTTTCCTAGCGATTTTCTGCATAAATTCACCATTACTTTTGTTGGATGAAGGCTGGCATTTACATCAAATTTTCATTATTTCCCTCGAGTTTTCTATATTTTTGTTCCTCTCTTTTCAGAGCGCTTTTACTTTTTATTTGTCCATGAGGCTTGTCTGTAATAAGTAAAAATTCATCATAAACACGCTGGTTCTAGGTGACAGTAAAAGCTGATTGTAAACAAACATAAATCCGTTAGATGCAGTACTGCAGAAATGGGTTCGAATGGTATCATTGCTTTACGTTTTCTATGATAACTGTTATTCTATGAGAAAACTTTACTTGAAAAATGGAACACTCAATACTTTTTCAAAGTCATTTTTTGGTGATATTCGTTAGGGGGGATAATCTCTCTTTCCAGACACGTACATCAATGTATATAAGTATATAAAATGATGAAAAAGAGTATTATAAATTTATATGTAAATGCTGTTACTATACCACAAGAATATAGGCCCTGTAAGTCATATTTCATTTCCAAAAGGTGCCCTGAAGCAATTTAGACAGCTATACTTGTAACGGTGATGTGTCAATAAACCAAACATGCAGAAGACTCACAAATCAACTGCCTTAAACACATGCACAGAAAACACATCAGCAGCACTTTGGGCCCATCTACACACACGCTCACACTGCACTATTCACCCCCATCTTCCACTCACTATTCAGCTTCTTGGATGCTGGAACTCCTGCTTTTCAATATCCCTTTCACGCCATCTGTCCGTATCTACCTTTTCACAAGTGCTTACTCTTTTATCACTCATTCTTAGTATTTCCACGTTTTCATATCCAACGAATTCTCACAATACTCATTCCACTGACACAGGGATTCTTTCTTAAGACAACGTCTCTCCTTTTATACCTATTATTGTGGCGTCTACGAGATTTTTAATGTTCCTCCTCCCTTCTTTTATTCTTTTTCTCTCTCTAACCTACTTCTTGACCACCTTATCTTTCTGTTCCCCTGCATTCTTGAACTTGCTCCTCCTTTCTGTCTTGCAATTGCATCTCAGAAAATCTCTTTTAACATTTACTATGCTTTACATTTTCTCATCCCACCACTGTTTTCATCCACTCTTCCCAAATTTGTAAAGTCACAACCACACCCTGCTGACTCAGTGACCTCATCCACGAATCATATGCATTCTTCATATACTCCTTCAACTTCTGCGCCTTTTACCCCGGCCGATTTTTCGTCCATTTGCTTCTTACATGCACCTCCTTCTTCATCCTTGTCACTCACTTACATTAGCATTTATTTTCACCCCTTTCCCTCCAACCGAGCATCTATCCTTTTGAATTTCTGCTTCAACCAAATTATGATGAGATACATCTCCAGCTATTCCTCTCACCATTACATTCACCAATTTGCTCTTCCAGCGACTCTGAAACAATGCATATTACAACGAACTCTTTTCCTCTCCATTTGATTTCCACCTAGTATATTTAAAATAGTTTCTCTTTGAAAAACATTTGTTGATTTCCTTGAGATAAATACATTTAACGAAAGGTTTGAAGCAAGAGTTACAGAAACAGTTTTTCTTATGGAAAAATATTCGATTTCTCATACATCCAGTGGTAAATACAACAGAATCATATATTCCAGAAGCAATGACCGAAAGACCGAAAGTTCAGGAATGGAGTCATTTACGAGGAAAGGAAATATGAGGAAGTCAAAAGGAAATGGGTCTTAGATTTATAGGCAGATTCAAGAGAGTACACTTAATGGAAAAATGGAAGGCTTTTCCTGCCATGCCAGTTTGTGACTTGGCACAGATACCAGGCACTGAAGTCGCAGAAAGGGTGGAGAGTCAGAAGAAAATGTGAAAAAGGAAGAGAATGTCTGAAAAAGGAAAGGAATAAAGAAATGGGTTTGTCAGTATGCAGCTATTTTCGTTCTTATTATCATTCTTATTAGTATGGCAAAGATGGGTTTCATGATAAAAAAAGTAACTGCGTATTTTTCCATTCGATTTAAAATTATTTGTGAAAAAACACAAAATGAAGCTCTTCACTGAAAATATGCAAATATTAAAAAGCAAAGGCATTGGTAAGGTATTCTCCAAGAATCTATTGCACTGAAAATACTAAAGCTGACCTAACCTCCAAGCAAGTTCTGATTATTTCAAAGAATAGAAAAAGCTTAAAATTAAAAAATATGTACTGAAAGATTTCAAATTTATTTAGCAACAACACCCCCTTCATGAAAAAAAGTAACCACAGAAAACTAAAGGAAAGTAGGACCATTAAATTTGCACCAACTGCAGCCTGGATTGACGAAAAATACAAGACATTCATCATGATATTCTTATTATAATAGGCAGTACATAATATCCTAAAATCTAGAAAAATAATCAGTCCAAATTTTGGCTTCGTATGATTAATAACGACTTCACAAAATGCCACTTTCATCGGTCAGAAAAGTTATTCACATACCAGACTGGAGTTTCATGTATACTTACATAATTTTAGATAAAGATCAAACGAAAAAATACCAGCTATATTGAAAACATATAAACCAATAAACTACTCTGTGCATTCAAAAGTAATAACTGTCCAATTTGCCTTTAAGCAAATACCAACAGCATTTTCAAAATCATTTTTCAAATGCTATATATTTCAAAACCTTTTTCAGTTGCTATATTAAAATATTCAAGTTAAAAATTATTAAAAGAATTCTATTTAGTCGGGTCTGGGTCATGGTGTTTTGCAAATTATTTCTTCCTGAGATCATTGAATAAATGTTTTTGCTTTACATGAAGTTACCAGTTTTAATCATTGCTACTAAACCTTATTTCTAATATGGTGTGATTTTAGTATCTTGGACACTGTTGTTGCCTTGACGGTTCATCTTTTAGGAAGACTTCTTTAGAGTTCTAGCTTCTTTATAAGATATCTTAATGTCACTGAACAAATCGTTCACCTTTTGCTTAGTAACTGCGTTTTATGAAGATAAGTTGACCTACTTTTCATTTCGACACTGCTGAATAATTTTTGGTAATGTACCCTGTATGTTCGCGTTCAAATATCCATAGTAATGCAAACATACGATAAACTGCAAAAGTTCTTACACAAGCTTCGACGACCCTTCATAAATACCAGATGTACTTGTTTATTCAGTACACTAGCAAAATATGTTTCCAAGATTCATACTCAAATCACTTGTATACATCTTAACAGGCATTTATAACTATTTCCGCTCCTATTTATGCATCTTTACAGGCATTTATAACCACTTCCGTTTCTGCTGAGTTGATATAAAACTCCAGCGGTGCTGATCTCTGGGGTACCATCTAAAGTAAAACTACATGATGCAAGATGATACGTGAAGCTTTTAATTTATTCTGCCAACCAGCCACCCTCGTGAACATCACATAAAATGTGCTAAAGCACGTAGTCTGCCATTATAGGAAGAAGTTCATTGTGGGTACTTTGTACTGTTCATTCAGCAAGCCTCTCTCTCTCTCTCTCTCTCTCTCTCTCTCTCTCTCTCTCTCTCTCTATATATATATATATATATATATATACAGACACACATATATATATACATATACATATATATATGTGCGTGTGTGTGTGTATCTTATGCTTAAGATCAATAATCACACTGTTCCTAGCAGACTTAAAACACAATGGTACAGACTACACTTTATGCAAAGCCTGACATGAGTGTACGTTCACTGACATTATCATAAATCTAACTTCCCAAAACTACATTATGAAGGTCCGGTTATATCTCTTTTAAATGATTTTGGTTTAGACCATGTCTGAAGACGTCCTTTCTTGCCATTTCCTATTAACTTTCTTGCAAGAGTGTACTTCAGTTGACGTCTAGAAACTAGTATGCAGCTTGTTCCCACATAAGAACTATTGCATGCTACTCGCTTTACAAAGCACCTGCTTCCACATTCTGCCGAGGTGCCACGTTTTTACACCGTCCTGTACCGGAGCTCTTGTATCCCCATTACCGTCAGAGTTTGAGAAAAGGATGCAATTCTGTCTTCAACTACCTTGCATCTTTTTCTTAGTTTTTCTGACCTTTAATTCTCTTCAAGATTTCACATGACAATCCATGTTGTTTGTGTTTATCTATCTATTATTGTCTTCCCAGTGTTTTCTCTTTGTTCGTACATGGAAAATTATTTTCTGGGGTCCTGTGCCAAATTGTATTTCACTCCTTGAAAATGTCGCCCTCTTCTTGCGCGTGAGATTCCATGAAATTCTGAGAGAATGACGTTAATGATGATTAAACATTGTTAATTTCTTTATCACATTTGGCTAGCATTATTTCCATTGTCTGTTCATTTCTTTTTTTTATTCCTCTTTTATCGCAAATCAATCCATATGACACAAACTTCGTTCAATTTACTGACCATTCTCTTCCCATCGCGGTAGGAAATAATAGTCTCGTTCTCACATCTTTTGCAGAAAATCTCATCCGAGCAATCACAGCCTCTAAGAAAGGACAAAATCCTATGACAGGCCCAAATCAGTCAAATCCTGATTAGCCAGAGTTTCGTTTATCGCTCGGTTCCCAGAGTCTCTTCTTTCCTTCGGGAACTTGCGCGCATGTATATGCACATTCACTCACCCTCCACCCTTCCTCCTCCTCCTCCTCCTCCTCCTTTCGCTCCTATTGCTCCTGCCCAGCAGGACGAAGCGACGCGTTGGTACACGAGGTGAAGGTCTGGCTGCGAGAGCAAGACCAGTCATTCTCGCGACCTCAGTGAAGTGGCGTGTGTGCGTTTTTCAGCGTTCCTTTCTCGTGCGAAGACTGCAATATTTGCATATCAAATTGTATCTGAACGGCGCGTTTATTGCCATCGGTCCGTTAATTACCTCGAAATTAGTTCGTGATGTATATTCATCGTTTTCCTATGAATACATAGTAGGAATTCTTCATTACTTTTGAAAATGGATAAGTTGCTGGTCGAAATTGAATAAGTATTAACATTCCGAAGTTGATGGAAATCGTTTTCTTTTTATGTTTTCTCTTTGGTGAATGTACTTTTGTTAATCATCTAAGAACAATGATGGATTATTGTTACAAATTTCCATAACTTTAAAGGAATAGGAAACAAAACAGGTAAGCAGTAAAGAATGTTTTTGACAAATATAAGATATGCCCATCCACAAAATTTTATATATATATATATATATATATATATATATATATATATATATGTATATATATTGTATATATATGTATATATATATTGTATATATATATATATATATATATATATATATATATATATATATATATATATATATATATATACGTGTGTGTGTGTATTGTGCAGAATTACGAAGGGACATATGTAAAAACAACATTAACTCTAGTATAGTATTATATGCAGCAACAGCATTAATTAAAGCGGTAGTAGTAGTAGCAGCAGATGTAGCGGAATGTTTATTGTTGTAAACTAATCCCCTGATGTTTCGCAATAACGCATTGTGTTTACCGTGGGTCATAACGCTTGGCCTTCCGTGTGGCGTGTCTTTGGCCGTGTATTTTTTGTGTGTGTGGTTTGGAATGATGATGAGGTTAATAAAACTTGATGACGGAGGCTCAATATCGACCTGTAATGGATAAAAAAAAAAAATCACAAGTTCGTGTATTTCACAGATATTTCGTGACTTCGTAAGGTCTCCTCTTCACTATACCGGGTCGGTCACACAAAATGACTTAGGCAGAATATGCTTTGCTTACGTAGAATTTTCACACATGAGCTAGTCCTTATGAGTCAAAAGCATGTTCATAAAATAATGTACTAACATTGATAAAAAAAAAAAACTCAAATCAAATTAACAAAAGCCAAACTTTCTTCTGTGTGTGAAATTTATGTAAAACAGTTTCTTTTTCTGTGAAGATGACATGTTATGCCTTGAAAATATTCATCACGTAAGATTTATTTCTTGAATGTGTGGTTATTAGGAGCAACTTCAAAATGTTTTTGCTTTCCAGGTTTCAGAAAATCCATTGGGGTGAAGTTGCTACCTTTACGCACTTCTTCACCCGGATTGCGACCTACCGTAGTTATCTCACTACCAAGTACACCACTCACTGCTTAGGTGAATAGAGGCCCAGTGGTTTGAGCTGTATACACCCAAATCCAGTCCACTTTAATTTAGAATCGAATCCGACTCTTCTTTTCTCGCCGGATGATGAGCCATCAAGACTATATATTATATATATATATATATATATATATATATATATATATATATATATATATATATATATATATATATATATATGTGTGTGTGTGTGTATGTATTTATGCATACATATATATATACAGCATCTATATATAAACAATTATTTTTCTTCGTTCTCATTTTTCTCTTTAGTCAATATACAACAGCATATTCAATGTGATAATAATAATCTTTATTGCGTCGTTAAAGAATGATCATTTTCATGAAGACTAATAAATGCAAATTTCTTATGGCCAAAGCTGCAGTCGTTTTAGAATTGTTTAAAATGAACAGTTGTGTGTGCTTTTATACATACATACATAAACACACACACACACACACACACACACACATATATATATATATATATATATATATATATATATATATATGTGCATATGTATAAAAGCACACACAACTATTCATTTTAAACAATTCTAAAACGACTGCAGCTTTGGCCATAAGATATTTGCAATTATTAGTCTTCATGAAAATGATGACCATTCTTTAACGACGCAATAAAGATTATTATTATCATTGAATATGCTGTTGTATATTGACTAAAGAGAAAAATAAGAATGAAGAAAAATTATCATTATTGCCATCCTCAATGGTTTCATATTAGAAATGTGGCATTTTAATAATTCTAAGTTAACAAAGTATAGTTTTATTAAATCAATAGGAAATCACCTTTTGCACATACGCTACTATATTAGCTAACAGCTAAGGGAAGAAAAGTTTTAGGTATGGTCATCTATTTTTCAGTTTGATTCGTGCCTTCGTAAGGAAGGAGGTCAGTACTAATTTAAAATATATCATTACTTCATTTAACCATAATTGCATACACAGTATATACAGTAAAAAAAAAGGGAAAAAAATATTTGTTTTAATGTGTTAAGCATTATTATTTACTGTTGATTTAGTAAAATATTTAAAATATATGATATAATAGAATATACGTTTTAATATATACATTATTATTATTTACTGATTATCAAATTATATATTTAAAATATTATCTCATTTGAATGAAACAGTAACACTGAATACACGAAATTAAAAACAATATCTTAATATTTTTTTTTCATGGATACATAGCTATGAAAAATATACGTATTATAAATGTATACAGTATTATTATCGACAATACAAAAATTATAATTCTACAATGAAATGTAGCAGTAAAATGAGAGTACGGTAAACAGGACAAACACTATATACTTAAACGTGCAAGAATATTACAGTATTTAGGATTACCCGCATTGCACGAGTCACTAGCCAAAATTCCTGCGGAAATGAATTCAGCGTTAGCATAAATGTACACCAAAAGCGAGTCAAGTTCCATGCCTGTAGAGTTACCAACTAGACTTTTACCTAATTGGTGGAATGCAATTCTGAAAATGACATGTTCTTATGAACATTCAAAACAAAGAAAGGATGCTCTTTTCCAACGATAATGTATCGCAAATTTTGATTACAAAACGGAAATTGTACTAACATTGTACAAGATTATCGTGTTTAAAATGATCATTTATGATTACATACCAATTCACTCATGAAAAAAGGAAAAGGGTAAACAGCAGTGGACTATATATTGTTAATTATATTGGAAATATTTCTGTCTAAGCAAAATGTCAACGCATAAATATTATATTTCATTAATGTTTTTGCTTTACATTGGTGAATAACCGCTGTATGGAAAACCCAGCATCACAGATATTAATAAAGTGCGTACAGGTGATTGGTATGTGTTACTGAAATCGGTCATTCAGGCTTGTATCTTTTCATTCTTAGAAAAAAATATTTCCAATAATTCCAATCATGGTACTGGGTACTTGTGAACATTGCTAACATTTGCAGCATTAAAGACCACAGTTACAGCCTAACCTATCATTATAAGGGTTTGGTACACCTGGAGCAGGCATTTTCGATATTTATATGTCATATAAATTATGATGTATTGTTTAGAAGAATTCAGTTTACACTTAAGGATAATTCCTAATTGACCTTGACCTCTAAAATGAACCTGATCTTGACCCCATTTTGCACGACATCATTATTGGATTACGTATAGCAAATATGAAATTAGCATTTTGTATATTGAAAAATATATAACTAAGAATAAATTCCTACTCGACTTTTGACTTTTCCGAATAACTTTGACTTTGAACTTGACCTCACTCTGAGCACCGGTTTCAACAGATCAGATTTTGTGTGTGTGTGTATTTCAGTTCATACGTAAAAGCATCTGTTTAACTTAAATACATTTTTAAAAGCCGAATTACAGCCTTATTCACCATCGTAACTTAGTGTTTACACACACACACACACACACACACATATATATATATATATATATATATATATATATATATATATATATATATATCTGTAGGGGTGGCTGCAGAATGTATCAGCCTTCAAAACCTAATGCATTTCGCCTCTATCTCTGCGACCAACCACAGTTTCCCAACGACCGGGCACCCAATTCGTCCTTATGTGAATAAAGTTAGTATAGGATTTAAACGTACAGAGAGCCTGTGCAGTCTGCTACTTTAGTCCTCTGACCTTAGCAAGATGATACCAGGTAAGCTCTACGGATGAACCACTGAATTAATGAGGCGAACAGAATAACAACTACATTTACGTTCTATTTTCAGGCATTTCTTTTGTTTGGGCATAAATATTCATCTGGGAAATATGGAAAAATACGAGTGCTTTAATCGGTGCGAATGATTAGTCCTTTTAAGAGGTAATTGCAATTGGTTTCTAGGTTTCTTTTTGTTTTTTTCGTTGTGACACTGTGGCTGTCCGTCTGTTCTTTATGAGTATATATTTGGTTCTTCCTCTTTTGAACTGAGCGAATAAGTCTACCCCTTTAAGAGAACAGCGGGTTACTTCGTCTCATGCCTATTTTTCCATTTTTTTCTTCATTTTTCCTCTTTCTACCCTCGAGCTATGGACTACTTTCCCTGAATCTCCTCGCTCTCTCTTTTATTCTTTTATTCCCATTCCAGTTTTTTATCCTTTTTTTTTATCTCTTCTTCTTTTCCCGTTGTTCCATTTTTTTTGTCCTGAAAACTGAACTCGGTAAATGCGTGTTAAAGCCTTCTCGTCAGCATTTCTTTAATAATAATAATAATAATAATAATAATAATAATAATAATAATAATAATAATAATAATAATATCGGTAATAGTCCCTCTTTCAAATAAGTGCTATTGAAAGAAATTGCTGCATCAGCTGCATTGATCTTGTATAGAGTCTTCTCTATTTTCCTTATAACAGTTTTCTCGCTGTTACTACAACAGCGAGAAAACTGTTATAAGGAAAACAGAGAAGACCTTACAAGATCAATGCAGCTGATGCAGCAACTTCTTTCAATAATAATAATAATAATAATAATAATAACATAGGTAGTCTTCCTATATAAATGATAATTAATCAGTAAACAAGCACAACATCAAAAGGAAAAAAGAAAGCAACAGCTTTTACTCCATCAACGAAAACAACTGAATGAAGAGTGATCATTCTCTAAGATCAAAAAGCTCCATAAACTCTAAGCCCCTTTATAAATCAACACTGGAAAGTTGGGAGAAACTTGGTCCCTCTTACATACGAGTCTAGAGTCACATCATTTATTAAGATCTACGTTTATCCTCCTGCTTCTCGGATATTCAGGCCCCTTGTTTATAGGGTCTTATCTTCTATCAGTTCATCACTCGTTTATCAATCCTTCTGTCTTATCTAAGTATACTCGTGCCCTTGCTTTTACAACGTACGACAGCACTGAATGGAATATATATGGAATATTGGCCTATTTGACCCCTATTCTCTTATTTTGACGCACAGTCCAACAATAAAAACATTTATCAATTTCTGTTCTTTATACACTCGATTTGTTACCCCTGCTAGTTATAGCTAGCAATATTTGATTAGCCTAAACTTGTTAATGATAATGATGATAAGTTGATTGTTATTCGTTTAAAATGATAGTTTTCAAACGTCTTTCTATATCACTCTTATTCCCATTATCCTACGTTTGTAATAGTTAAAAGATAGGCGAGAAATGATTCTAATAGCATGATAATGGCAGAGATAGCACTGACTCTTGTTTCATAAAACAATACACCTATAAGGCGACATTCCTTATGTCATTTCCAAACAAGTTCAAGACCTTCCTTGTAAACTGCGGTCCTATCTAATGCGGCGAATTTCATAGCATTTAGATGTTGAAGACTTTCTCTCAAGACTCTCTCGCCTTCGAAAGTCAGAGAGAGAGAGAGAGAGAGAGAGAGAGAGAGAGAGAGAGAGAGAGAGAGAGAGAGAGTTGCCGTGAATAAATAGCGAAGGAAACCAGTCGGAACAATGCCTTTTAGGAACGGAGTACTCAGTTCGCCTTTTAGGTCGTCTTTTTTTTTTCCGGGGGTGAGGGGGAGAGGGATCGAAGGTGTTTCTCTTCTTTTTGATGGCGGAGGAGGAAGATGTGGCGTTGGAAGTTCGACCGACGAATTCATTCTCTCGTGGTAAACCAAGTTTATTATGATTTTCATCTTTTTCTTCAGGTGCCCCTGTTATTAATATTATCTTTTTTATGTAACTATTTTAGTTTCTTATTATCATTATAATTTTCACGGGAACTATATCACTGCTATTACCATTTAGGTAACTTTATTTGAGTATTCTAGGGAAAATCTTTATGCTTCATCATGAGCAATGGTTTTCTTGACAAGGGTTTTCAATCTTAATTTTTAAGCTGTAACAACGAGAAACGCCAATTATAGGAAGCCTACAGCTGTTCCGAAACATCTCTGATTCTATTCATCTAATGGTAATTTTATTAGAAATTATTATATACTCTTTTGTAACTCTTTAAACCCTGTCGACACTGCCAAACGAATACCCTACCGGGCCTACCCAGTCACTATCAGTTTTTGGATCAGTATTGTCAACTCTAGTCATATTTCTTTTCATTAAGAAAGCTGTTCGTAAACAAGACATATTTTGAAACTCCCTAATGACGTCGTTGCTCTTAATGATTTCACTGTCTGCATTTCCATTCGGCAATACAGGTAATGCCCTTATAGATAGGAAGATACCATATTTGAGGTTACTGATTTATTGAAATAATCTTTATAATTTCTTAGTGCGTCTTTGAACATACCGTTTGAGATACGAAGGTTATTTTGTGCCTGAATTTCATTAGGAAACTTTGCAAGTCACAAACGTATACATATACATATATACACATACACACATATGTATATTATATATGTATATATACATACACACACATATATATATATACATATACATATACAGTATATATATATGCATAAGCCTTACTTTTCCAGTATCTCTGATACTATACAACGTTATTTCAGTGATCTGCCCTCCCTCTTTAAACTTGTAAATTTATGCAAGATTTTCCACTAGCCTGTTGTTAATGTGACAAAGACTACATTCCAATACTGATTCGTATATTCACCTACACTAAACTTTTTACCACATCTAGGTGGTACCACTGTATTTCTCATCTTAGAAAAAATCCTAGCCTTAGAATCAGCAGAATGACCTCCGTGAACTGGATTCAAAATTTTGGCGAATATACTTCGAATTGCATTCCGTTCACCTGCTTCGGGTGACTTTCATCTTCTCTAAAGTTTTATTACAAGGACTTTCTTGAAGGGATATAAATAACAACTCTGATCACTTCGCCAAGAGTTCGCGAAGTCGAACTTCTGAACTGGCAACACATTAGAGCCATAATGTTGGAAGGCAACTTCTAAAGAGCTTCTTTTCTTACAGCATCTTACCTCTCATAAAGAAACCTCAAAAATACGATTGCTCTCCAATCCAGCAGAAACCAGCTGATGCACTTCATTTCTCTATAACTTAGGTCCAGTTATAAAATATATGTGTAAGAGGTTACACGTATTCCAAAAAGTATACTAGTCATTAATATCATTAATTGTTCACATGTATCATAAGGTATGATATTAATTTACGATTTACTGTAAGCCCCGTCCCTTTCTTTTTCTTGGTTTTTGATCAAACATTTCACGTAGGAGTTGATTGTTATTTATCCCGAACGACGATTTTTGCCTTGCCATTTTTTTCCCGGGTTTCAAGTCTATCTAAAGGTCAGCATTTTAATTTTTGCTGGATTTGACCATTATTTCAACCCAATAATTTCGACCTTTTTCAGGGTCAGTTTAAAGCATCAAAAATGTACTTTTCTCAGATTTTAAATTCAGTATTTAAGCTATTTGTAGCAATATTTGCGTTTAAGTCGCCTGTCGGATCGAAGAGATACATTCGATATCTCTAATATTATTACACTTATCATTATTATTACTATTATCATCCCCTTGCTTTTTTCCGCTTGTAATGAACTGACGCAAATTCATTCTCATGCCAGCCTGATTACATGACTTCAGTATCGATGTCATTGACCTAATTTTCAAGTTCATTACTAGATGTTTATGACAAGAGAGCCACAGTTTAAGCACGAAATAGCGATTTCGCATGATAATATAGACAAACCTTTCGTAACATGGGAGTAGTTTCATCAAATATTCTCTGAAATGAACAAGTAATTTTTTTGAAATCTCTGATTGTAAACCTTACTTAGTTTATACCCTTAAAATCGTGACAAATCTGTTGTTTTTTTTTTTTTTATACTGGTAGATATACTGCAATGGATATACGTAACTGAGTAAAAATAAAGGAAAATTCCTGGAAGAACGAGACGAAGTAATAGATATAACATTTGAATCAGGGTATGGAACGAAATATTGCACATCAGTATTCGCATACATCAGTGCTCCGTGCGCTTTCAAAATATTTTTTGTATACTTTGTATTAGGGACTGGTGCAATTCGTGTGAAAAACAAAACCCCCCCCAAAAAATAAATAAATAACATATGCGGGAACTGGCGCAAAATGAAGACAAATTATATGGCGCTTTCATGAAAAATTCCTATTACAATTCATACCAATTTTTTACCTGTCTCTCTCTCTCTTTTTTTTTTTTTTGGTTTGGCGATATATTAGTACCCATATTTTGCTGGATCTTCTCTGGCATTTACCCTCAATTAATTCTGCCAGTTTGAAGAAAAAGCTTCAAAATTCGCAGCACAGTAGCACCAGTCTAGGGGAAAGAAGCCTCCAAAATGCGACATATGTCACTGAAGCATTGGCCACCGCCCCCATTTTAGAAAGCCCCGTCCCCCCAAAAAATTTTGTTTCCCGGTACAGTAAAAAGCATAGATTGGATTGCTCTTCCCTGTTAGCCAATACTCTTCAAGTTTCTGGGAACTTGGGTGAGATCACATCTATCTGCTCAGCAGTTAAATTGAGAAGAAAAATATTTTAAGGAAAATAAATTGAAATTTTTCTACTTTCTCCTTTACTATATCTTGAGTGAATTCGAACGGTTTGAAACTGGCAAAGCAAAAGGACACAGATGGGGTCGAAAGAGAAGAGTAGACCGGAAGACGTATAAGATTATATCATAAATTAGTTTATGGTATTATTTTGATTAAGAAAGTAAGACTTATATGAGTTACTGAAGAGGAAAAACAATACCCCAGCTCAGCCAAACCCACAAAATGGATTGTTTTGAGTGATATTTTCTTAGCACTTAAAATCAAGAAAATATAGATATGATTGCATATCAGAATTGTCATTGTAATTCTAAGATATTCTCTGTTTATGGTCGTTATTACTATTTGGAACTTTTCTTTTCATGAAACTTACATTGAGTATTGCTCAGCGTAACCAACGTTATTACAAAAAGTCCTTGGCCCTTTTTCATTGCTCCAGAAAAAGGAATTTCATCGCTGATGTTCTTCTTGACTTTAAATCATAAAACTGACGAAATCTGAAAAATAATCGCTTATGATATTTTAATTTGATTAAATCGGCCAATCAGTAATCATCTATATTACTCCAAAATTAACGAGTGAACGGTTAACGTTACAATATAGCTTTACTAATATCAAACAATAATTTTGTAAGCCTGTTAATAAAAATGCTGTTTTTTCTACCTTCAAATTAGTTAATGACCTGTAGTTTATTGGTTCCAATAGAACCACTGCACCAGAAAACGAAGAAAAATATTTTTTAAGCACCCGATTCACGTCAGTGAAGAAAGTATATCTTAAACGGGTTTTGACAAATGTACGAAGCTGAAAACAAACTCGAATTTTACCCATCGTAGAGGTTCCAAAACAGAAACAATTATAAACATTTTTATATATATATATATATATATATATATATATATATATATATATATATATATATATATATATAATAATAATAATAATAATAATAATAATAATAATAATAATAATAATAATATTGATGTATGTTAAGAACTGTAAGGTTTAGTGGTGCATGCATGAAAGAAATCTGAATAACGTTGTTGCATTTTGTACTATTTTAGGATAAAACCACGAGATTACATATTATATAGGAGTTCAATTCACTTTAAAAGAAATTTATGCGCGCGCGCGCTCTTTCTCTTTCTTTCTCTCATTCTGGCTCTCATTTTCTCCCTCTCTATCTCTCTCTCTCTATACGTTTGTATTAGGGGCCTCATGGTCCAGTGGTCGTGATACTTCGATAAGGGCAAAGTTCAATTTCCTGATAAGGGGAGCGCTTTACATACATTCCATTAAATTCCATTGTTCCTCCTTTGACCTCGCCTTTAATTTAGGAACTAGGAATTAGTTCACTATGATGAGTTGAAGCCAGGGCGGAGAAGGGGTTAGGTTAGCAATCTCACACCCTACTCAAATGCAGCACCATTTCATTCTTATGAGAAAGAGAGAGGACATAATCAATACTATCTGGCTTAAAAGACATAAACAAATAATTTGAAATAACTTGAGATATTTTAACTGTTCAGACAGATTTTCTTGAAAATATTTCGTAGAAGTTCGTCATACAGTTTGATTTCTGCGTAAGGTGTACAATTCTTTACCCGACCCATTGAATAGCCCCTCTCTCTCTCTCTCTCTCTCTCTCTCTCTCTCTCTCTCTCATATATATGTATATATATATATATATATATATATATATATATATATATATATATATATATATATATATATATATACATACATATATACATACATACATACATATGTATATGTGCTTGTGTGTGTTTAGGCGTGTTTTTCTGTGTAAAGTGTATAGAGATACGAAGCTATTTAAGCAAAGTTATGGTGGTAAAATAATTCAAAAACCTTCAGCAGGAGAGAAATGGCTGGGCTCAGCAGAAAATAAGGTACTGGAGAACACAAGTGTCATTAGTCTTGCACCAGCCACTGCCTGAGAAGACAGGATTTAGCAAAGCCAATGATGCAGTTCAGGGGGGGTAGAGAGAGAGAGAGAGAGAGAGAGAGAGAGAGAGAGAGAGAGAGAGAGAGAGAGAGAGAGAGAGAATCCTCAACAGGTGGTGCTTTTTAAGAGTGGCAATATGACTGTCCATTGTTCAGATGAGGTCTTCAGAGAGTAAAGCCTGTTAACAGAGACTGATATTTAGATTTACATTAACTTGTAAGGGGCCAGGGTATGACAGTCTGGGATTATAGGGCTACACTGAGTAGAAAAAATAAAACCTAAATAAAAGAAAATGCATTATAACAAGTATTCTTTGGTCAATATGGATTACAGGCAGTAGGAGACTATCTGCACATTCGAAATTTTCGTCGTTCTTTATACATATATTTCGATATCTAAAAAAAATTTACTGACGTTCTCCCTCTCATGGACATTAAGCCTTACAAGCTTATTATATAAATACATTTTTATTTCTATTACATTTCAAGCATATTTAGGAGTTCAAATAAAATTAATGAGCTGATTACTTCACTTTTTACAGGTTAATCACCCACTTTGTGATACGGGTCATTATTAATACGGAGTAAATAAATACTTTTTCAACAATCAGATAATTCATATTATCCACCAAAATAGTTCTTTAGGGAGTGTAAATAGCTAGAAACGAAATTAGTCGTAGGTACCAGCAATTAACGAAATTTGGTATCACCATTGAACCCAACTGCTTGTTGTTCGAGAAGTTTAGATTGCCCTCATTTTCTTGGTACTGAGAGGTCGGGATCAAAATAATAGCCTTGATACAGTGGTGAGCTTTATCAGCCCTGTTTTATCTTATTAGGGGGAAAATATGCTATAAAATAAAATTTATGGTACTAAATAAATGTACTGGAGATTGTTTATGTAGATCACACACTCAAATAAAAATTAAAGTGAAATCACAATCAGTTACAAGCTACATGAATGCCTTTAGTAATGCACACATTATTCACATTATTCCGCGAGCATGAGCCTTCTGAGTTAATAATATACGTCATTTTACCGACTAGCTTTTTCATTCTGCTTTTACTAAGCGAATTATCTCCCCCCACAACAATGCATTGGAAAATACTCGTGAGTCCCTAAATATGTAATACTGTAATATGTCCCAATTCGTTGAGGCGATTGAAAAAATTGTTCAAACGACTTTTGATGTTTGGTTGACGGGAAACTTGGACGTAATAAGCTTATCGGAATTCTTTTGCTAAATGTATTTCGCGAAAGATTTTCCATGAAAATCAGAGGAAATATTTTCATGAAGAATCTCTGTTGCACTGTGTACTTTCATCAAGAAAGAAAACATGCACATACATGGTTGCATCCAGCTTTCTGTTGATTACACTGCACTGACAATTCCAGGTCAGAGAGAGAGAGAGAGAGAGAGAGAGAGAGAGAGAGAGAGAGAGAGAGAGAGAGATAAGGTGAACTTGTGGCCTAATCCAATTTGCATCACAAATTCCGGGAGAGTCATTGGACGAGGCCGGTCTGGTGTGAGAAGAGGGGAATGGTTTCTACAGTTAGAAACTCGTACTCGTTCTCGTTTGACCAGGAAAACTCCTTCGATTTGGAAAAGCGTGTATTGTCCTTCGACTCTGAAATGTCTGTCTCTTTCAGGGTTAATTCTGTCTTATCATTTTGACTACTAGAGGATAGTTGTTTCTAAGGATTATTTGATTATATTTGACAATCGAGGATAATCCCATCAGGGATGATTTGATGGTAATTTAGCGATACGCAGTAATTGTATTCGTTCCCTTTGATGGATAATGACCAAGAACGGGGATATTATTGTTATTACACTTATGATGGTATGATAGAGAGAGAGAGAGAGAGAGAGAGAGAGAGAGAGAGAGAGAGAATAATTGCACGTAGATAACGAGATCAATTCTCCTATCGAATTCACCAACAATGATGATGACAGGGTAGAAGAGAAACTCGATAGCAGAAACTGAACGAAGGGAAGTACAAAGAACAAAGAAGAATAAAGAGGAAAGAACAAAAATATTATGAAGAAGAATGAGTTGAGGGAAACCACATAGATAATTCACGAGCAGTGGTTTTAAAAGACCGGAGTCCGTCCTCTGTCAAAGCTCCAAAAGAACGGAGAACAGAGAACAAAGGCAGGTCGCAACTATAAAGAACCAGGCCCGAGCTTCCGCAAGGAAGAGCTGCCGATGCTTTGACACGGCGACTTAGAACATTCGTGGATTGCTTTGCAGATAACGTCGAAGGAACTGGGGCATGCTAAGTCTCATACGCTGGTGGCGGTAGAGTGTTGGAAGTCGTTATTATTGTTATGTTAAAGGGGAAATTTCAGGTACCCCCTTTAAAATGAGAGAGATTGAGAGAAAGAGGGAGAGAGAGAATTTGATGATGCTGATGATACAGCAATAATGAAGGTGGTAATGAAAGAGAGGGACGTGGGGAAATAAACAGGGAACTTACAAATGAGAATGTTAGCTGGTTCTGCCAGAGGAGAATACCCCTTCATATGTATATCATTCTTCTAAATTCTAATACTCACGGTGCGTTAGCGCATTTCAAATGAAGGTCACTTATCGTTCTGGTAACAATAAATCATGAATGATTTCAGGGAAGAAGTTGTAGTAAGAGTCAACTTCGATTTGGAGACGCTTGTGATATCATCAATATGACAACCAATAGACCTTTTTTGAATTTCTTGCCTAAGGAAATTTTGGATATAGAACTGAGAATTGTTTTCAGATCTCTGTTATTTCCCAAAGTATTATCCTCTTAGTCGAAATTCGTATTATATAATGGCAGGTTGGCGTAAATTAAGGCATTTCTTGAATATGGATATAGTTATATGCATAATTAACGGATGATAAGCTATAACATTAAAATCTGTCAAGTACAAGAGATTTTGTGACTTGACTATGCGACATATTGTTTTCTTAGATGAGTTCCATTATGTCCCAAAGTTTAGCTTGCTATCGTAGATCATTGTATAAGGACAGATACTTAATATTCTTATTCCTTACCTCAGGTGTAAGATGACTTGGCATACATTGAAAGTAGTCAAATAAATGAGTATACGCATGCTCAAAACTTCATATTTGCAAGAAGTTACGCTCATAAATGAGTTAGAAAAGGCCAGACAAATGATTTAAGATATTAGTTACCACGTTTATAAATTCAGACGCCGTGACTCGCTGGTAAATGATTGGGCTCACCCCTGCAAGGTTCGTAGTTTAACCCTGGCTGCCAACCACCGGTCAACCCAGCTGCAAGAGGGTATAGACCTTGTCTAGGTCATGAAAGGTCAGGAGGTGGAGGTGCAACGTTGTGGATAAAAAAAAAAAAAAGGAAGTGCACGTGGGTGGAGTGACTGATGTTTGCAGTAACTTTAAATGGAAAAATGAAGAGAAACTGTGGAGACTGGGGAAAGAATTTGAAAGTGTTTATAAGAACAGAAATATGAAAGTGGAAGCAAGCAAGAATAAGGCTATAAGTGTAAGTGAAAGTCAGAAAGTTGGGCAATGGATTTTAATAGGGATATTGGATGAATAAAAGCAATGGTTAATTCATTCATGTGTTTCTGAGTAAATGTGACGTATTACTGGCAGGATGAGAGAAGAAGAGAGCAACAGGAAAGGTGAAACAAGGAATACAGCTGGTACATGCAAAAGATTTAGAAGAGAAGAAGAGTGGTTTTTCTGTGTCAAAAGTTGAGATGTACAAATGGACTGTTGATACAACTCTCCTTTACAAAAGTCAAATGCAGATGTTGAGAGAAAAATAAAGGAAAGAGACTGAAGCCACTGGGAAGAATTGCGAAGTGCATATCAAGGAGTAGGTTTGGACGGGGAATAAAATGCGAAGATATGTATAAAGAAAAAGTAGGAAAGGAAAAGATACATGGTAATTTAACAATGAATACCTAAAATACAATTTGCTTAACTCGTATGCAGTCTCTGTGACTTTAATTCTAACAGTTTTATTTTTATGAACTGAACAGATTGAAATTCAGGTGCAATACATGAAGCTTGAATAAAAGAAGCTAATCTTTTGTGATTACGACAGACAATGCTCATTCATGTTACAAAATTTGGTCATGAATCCTTTATAATTCAAAGAACTTTTATGAAAACGCCATAACGCATGTAAAATCTGTCATATTTGAAGTGCTTAAATAATTTATTAGGTCTTTCGCTCCTTCGTCCTTTAGTAATGGACTGCTTTCGCTTTCACATTTGAAACAACTACAGCATGTTATAGAAAATTTTATTAAAAATAATGATAAAAGATTATAACAAACCATATTAAATACGAGTGTGGCAAAATATGCTAGGTTATATATTTAATTACAAAACAGAACAAAAATATTCCACCACTTTCAAAATTGTAAATTACTGTATTATAATTTGCTCCAACCACAAAAATACTTATTACTTAAAGATTGTAACTTAGAGCTTTGTAACTTTGTGATTATAAGAGAATTTATCATATTCTTCACTGTCTTTAATTCATAAAAAAACACCTTCCGACTAAGGGTTGAGTATTCAGAGTTAATTGTTTCTACGAACCAAAATTTTCTAATTTCATTGAAGAACGAACAAATGAATTACTTTTACGTAATACTTCCGGAGCTTGAGTGCATAATGACTTGCATTTGAGACTTGGAACATTAAAGCATATTTGTCAAGTAATATTTTCCTACGCATTAGCTTTCTTTCTTTTAATCACTCATGGACATTTTACCCGCAAGATTCAGTTACTGTGCCTGTCCTGTAATATTATGAGCACAGAACCAACTCTGTTGCTATAGAGTTACTTCTCTCAGTACTGCTAAGCACAATATTTGAAGCATTATAGCGATCGTTTGATAAGCAATATATTTCTTACGTCTCCAATTAACGATCACATTTAACTTGGGAAATTCTACATGAATATGAGGAAGTCCAGGTAGCCTTCTTACACAGAATTAATTAATAGGACCCTTGGCTATGTATAGCTCCTAATAATTCTTTCACCTCCTTTTAACGTACTTCACTGGTTTCACCTGAATTTGAGTCTCTCTCCTTTTGAAAGTTTTTGACAAAAAGGTATGGCGTCTTTATGAATATGCTTCTAAATTTCATTTCATTACGAATGAACGTAATAGCTTTTAAAAATCTAGGAACCCTTACAGTTCCCAGTTACCTTCAAGTACTACTCCTGCCTCTCGCTTATTTATGTAATACCTTACCAGGTTTCTCATTCCTTGTATGACAATAGATCCTAGTTTATACATCATATTAATATAACTTTTGGGTAAATTTATACTGCAAACCATAATCGCATTACGAAGTTGAAAATGTTTTTCCTAATTCATTAGTGATGCTTTGAAAGTTTCCCACTTTCATTTCGGTAGCTAATTAGTATCTCAGTTGCTAATTACTCCAGAGGCTACAGGACATTTTGCCTTCACTGAATCAGTGTTATAAAGTTAAGTATATCTTAGTTTAACCAGACCACTGGGCTGATTAACAGCTCTCCTAGGGCTGGCCCGAAGGATTAGATTTATTTTGAAGTGGCTAAGAACCAATTGGTTACCTAGCAACGGGACCTACAGCTTATTGTGGAATCCGAACCACATTATAGCGAGAAATTAATTTCTATCACCAGAAACAAATTCCTCTTGTTCTTCACTGGCCGGTCGGAGATTCGAACTCGCGACCAACAGAGTGGTAGCTGAGAACGGAACCCGCTCACCCACCGAGGAACTCACTGAATCAGTATACTGGTCCCCCCTTATATCACACAATTATGTGGGACTATAGTGAGAAATTGGGGTTTTAGTTGTAGGGGAAAACAGAAAACTAGTGCTTTGTGTTATTTTGAAAACGTTCATCAAATCTTACCTTTATCAGAATCAGAACTTGCAAGAGGATCATGGAACTTTCACCGATTAATTACAATACCACACCTGTCTGTCTTCTTGATACGCTAAAGACGAATTGCACTTCGAGTAGTCCAAGGACTTAGGAAACACTAGAATCCCACAGAAAAGTATTAGCCTGTTCGAGTGAAGCACAAAATTTTGCGTGAAATTTTACAATACGGCTGAAATAATCCAAGGAACAAAGTAAAACGTCTTCACTAAAGGGGCCATGACCAACAACTGCAGCCGGTTTTTTCAAGGAACGCCAGAATTTCCCTCGATTGGTGGAAATTAGAAACAAAGAACCTGTCGGGTTTCAGCATTGTCCGTCCCCATATTTCCAGATGAAACTAACATAAGACGTTCAAACTACCCTAGGTCCACTTGCATGAACGTTAAAGATCAACATAGAACTTCGGAAAAGTCCGAATGGGTAACGATATTCATCGGTAGAAATCTCTGTAACAGTAAATCTGCGATAGATTTTAATATGATATTCCTATTTAGACTTAAGAACAAAGAAAGAAAAACCCCAGTTTCGTGTTTTGGAATTAAAAAAAAAAAAAAAAAAAAAAAAAAACTTTCTACCAAGCAGAACCAGTAGCGATTTTTGTAAAGGCTATATGCTTTGGAGATTGACTTTTATTCCATTCTATATTAGTTAAGAAAATCTCGATGCAAAAAACATTTTCGTGGAAAGGATGGCAATAAAATGAAACAGGGTCGTTCTCTTAATTTTATATTTTTTATTTGAATGTTTCCTTGAATGCAAGTTCTCATCAAGATCACTAGAGTCCATCGCCTACAAAATAAAAAAAAGGAAAAAAGAGCGTCTCTCCTTGATAATGGCAAACTTTGATCGCATACTATTTTGCTGTTAACTATATCTCACAGGTATCTCAGTTGCTAAGTACTCCAGAGGCTACAGGACATTTTGTCTTCACTGAATCAGTATAGGGATACAATACTCATTACCACAGATACGATCCTAATTACGAAAAAATTAATCAAAAAGATTTAAGTGCAGAGCCCAAAGAATATATAATACAAATTCGAGACAAGAAAATCGACCACTAATGCAAATTGTCATTAAGAGACTGCTTTACTTCCAAAGCAAAAATAACTGGCGGGGCCTTACATCACAAAAATGAAAAGAAAAAGAAGCAAAAATATTCCTCGACATAAATGGAACGAATTTCCAGCATTTTATCCTGCAGATATGAAAACGTTCAAATCGATCCTCGTGGAATCCAATGAAAAACATTCCTGTAAACATGAAAGATATCAGATGATTCAGCTGCCGTTACTTTGATCACGGGATTTCATGACAAAAGCTTCTCACTATGAATGATCAGTTTCACACATTGATGACAATCAGTTGTCAAGTTAGATGCAAACTCACGATTATAACTTTGAAATTATTATAGCCATCATATACCGTGATATCAATGGCATCAAGTAGGAAACGAATACTGCATTTGGACGTAGAATACAAAGCAACCTTGAGTGAATTTGCTTAACACAAATCATTTTTGGCAGTCAGAACAAGGGCTGAATCCCGATAATGAGCATTAAAAGTGATAAATAGCCCTTTAGATTATACTATCATCTCGCTTAATGAGATGATGTATTACTCCGATCTGCTTTGCCAAATTCTATGAAGGAAAACAACCAGTTCTATTTGACAAAAAGATATAAGGTTACATTCAAATGATCACGGCTTCAATAGGACTGAAATTCGCGGGAAAAACAGGCAGGAACTGAAGTAAGAGGGTAATTGCATTCTAATAGTATTAAAAAGGCAAATGAAGCACTGATATTGGCATCCGCTAACAAAGCAATAAAGGGAGGAAACAAAAATGAGATAGCAACAGATGCAGTCCGCGCTGCCGAAAGCACCAGCCTAGAATTCATGGAGTTTAAACCCAATGCATGAAAGGCACAAACGTTTAGCAATACGGAAGCCTCTGTCATTCTTTCTTTTAGACAGTTACAGCATTAAATTTGGCTTTTACTGCTACTTTTTGTTTTTGACCTCATATTTACTAACCAAGAGTGGACGGGAATAGCTCAAATGTTCAATTCTCTTCAGAGAAATTGTTACTGCATTTTACCGTGACTGGTCAAAGCGTTACACAGAAGATAAATAAAACCCCTTGAACTTTTGACATACCTTGATTGCAGAGGCGAACAGGTATCTTCAAAATAGAATTTCATTAGCTAAGAGCAAAATAAAAAGAAGCCGAAAGAAAAGCCCAAAACAAAATTAAAAATTAGGAAAATGATTAAATGTAAATGAAGTGAGTGAATGGTGGGGGGGAGGGTGGAAGGTGTTCTAGGGTCCCAAAAAAGGCGACGAAGTAATTACCAAATGGAATTCTTGAAATCTGGTGTTAAGGCAAGTGATCTATAGTTTATGGAATTCGAAGAAGAGGAAACATAAAAAAGGACATTTCAGATGCATAAACGAGGAAATGACTGAACGAAGCTTACCAAACCAGAGGACAATGGAAAAGAGGAATTCGTGGATAATGAATTTCTGTTTCTTTCGGTAAAAAGGGGAAGTGAATTATTAAAGAGAAATTCAAGGGTATGAATGGAAAAGGGAATAAGTATCAGAAAACGAATTTCAAAGTCATTTGAGGAGAAGATTCAGGTGATCTCTGATGTAGTGACGCCAAAAGAATGCATTAGTGAAATTAAGTTTAAAGACTATGTGTAGTAGAACGAATATGGAACCATGAAAAAAAGGCTGATGCCTGGATATCGAGTACGAAAAGAATGAAAAGCAATTTTGGAAAAGGAATGCCAGGCTTTTGATTCGAGAAGGGAGGGGGAATGATGCAAATGCAATCATAGTCTAGATGTCTAGGGGAAGCATGACTTTTGATGAAATTAATTTGAAAATGAAGATGTTGATAGGAAGAAATAATGATCAAAGATGAATCCAGCCGAGATCTCAATTCCGTATGCCTATATATATATATATATATATATATATATATATATATATATATATATATATATATATATATATATATATATATATACATACACACACTCTGCTGATGAGCCTTCTGTAGAAGCTTTCTGCACTTGGGGTTCATCTACTGTTCTGTAGTTAAAGTGCGAATGTGGCGGTGATTATGTCTTGTCTCTTTTCGAGATGATCCACTCATATATATAAATACACAAATACAAATATATTTGAAATATATATATATATATATATATATATATATATATATATATTATATATATATATATATATATATATATATACATACACATTAATATGTGTAGCCTATACTAATATATATACATACACACATATATATTGTTACAATGTGTACCAAGTACCTGGTTATTACACAACTAATCACAATTTCAAAATTATACCTCACCTCAGCCACATACCTGAACTCTCATAAAAATAAGAATTACGACTGAGTACTCTAAAGGTAACAGTGATCCTTAAAAAGCTCATGTGTGAGGTATCCACTATTAAACAACAAATATAATAGTGTAAAAAGGAATCATTCCATCAAACAACTTTAACTGTTTCCCTGGTCTTATTTCACTTCAGCAAAACTAAAGGAACAAAACATGTTTAAACTTTGCCTTACGCACACAATTAATCCTATTCACTGGTGGTCAATAAATGAAACATTGTCTTTAAAAATATTAAATACAAAAATTCATTGTTAAATTCAAAATTTACAATCAGAATTCCATTCTGAAAAATTTACTATTACTTGAAAACAATACAAAATTTAAATAATTCTTGAATTAAATTATTAAACAAAATTAAATTACAAAACTTTAATTTACCAAGAAAATTAAATCACAAAACTTCAATTTAGCAAGAAATTAAATTAATGAAGTAAAATTTACACTATCAAGAATAACTCAAGAATTGAAAACAAAAACTCATCGCAAATGAAAATTAAATCAAGTCTGCAATGTCAAATTATAAAGAAATATTTAAAATGCTAAGTAAATAAATGTTAAACCATCAACACAAGAAATGTGCAAAATATTAAGAGATTGCAAACACAAAAACACACAAAATACACAACAGATTTATCAGTAATAATTTCACTAAGGCAAAATTTCTCTCAAATACACCTTATTATACCAAGGTAATAATAAGTAAAATTCACTTTACCTTACACAAGCTTGTGAAAACCTTTGTAAAATCCCTTTGCAGCTGCTTGAATTCACAAAACATGCTTTTTTACCGGGCGCCTTTACAATTTAAACAATTTCACTAACTTCAGATCTCAAAAGCTATATTTCATACCAGTGACCACAAATATATTATGTTAATATTACTCTCTTTTTAAGAATTAGAGAGAGAGAGAGAGAGAGAGAGAGAGAGAGAGAGAGAGAGAGAGAGAGAACCAAACTGATCAGTCTCAAAAATCAGAATGAATATGAATGAATCTGAGGATCCCAGTGTGAAATTCAACAGTCATCTGATGTCATTAAGGCATTTTGGGGACGAGATACGAAAGCAACACATTCTGAACGCAATCGGGACCATACATGATGTAATCGATCATGAGGTCTTACTCTCAAAATTGCATACATGACCAGAGCTATGAAATCTTAAACATGATCAAATAGATGGCAATTGTTATTTCCGACCTGTCAACGTGTGAATTAAAACAAAGCGAAAAAACCCAACACAATGCTCTTCTCTTATCTGAACTGGTGACAGATAAAGTAAAACAAGCCCCTTGCTAGGACACAGGTGTTCCTGACTACGTTACTATGCTTTTATCAGGAAAGAAATTAGTAATTCTAAATTACGTTGTTAAGTCATCTAAAGCATTAATTCTTTCGAGATCTGACACTACATACGACATTCCAACAATCATTATCATTACACATAATACATGATAAATGAAAGAGTAAATATTATATATTACAAGGCCACATCATGAAATTCCTCCCCCCCACCCGAAGATTAGTTATCCCAGGATTGAATCCAACGATTCACAACGGGATAAATAATCTGCAAAGACATTATACAGTTGTAGGCATAAAGACCACCTGGTCAGTCTCTGATTGATGTTTTTCATCTTATTGATGAATGAGATGGATTGTGGTCAGACAACACTAAAATTTTTTCATTCCTAGGTAGGTTCACATACACTTCAAACTTTTTCAATGCTGTGATTAATGCTACGTTTCTTTTTCAATTGTTGAGTAAGTTTTCTGATGTTTTTTCAACTTTGAAGACATGAAACTTACTAGATGGAAAATATGGTTGTCATCCTCTTGATGCATCAACTTGTATCACAAACTTTTTATTGAAGTCTGGAGTTTGAAGCACTGGTCTTGAAGTTAAGATGGCTTTAACCTTCTCAAATGATTCTTGACATTCTGGAGTCCAAGCAAACTTTCTTTTCTGACTTGTTAAGTCAGTTAAGGGAGCTACTACGTCTGAGAAATTTGGACAGAATTGGCGATAAAATCCTGCCTTGCCCAAAAATTTTTTTAGCTGTTTCCTCGTAGTTGGGGGGGGGAGCTTTGTGGATACCTTCTGCATTAGCAAGAAGGCCCTTTCCAACTCCAAATCCCAAATACTGAACAGTTGCCTTTCCAAACTCACTTTTTTGTAAGTTGATTGCTAGTCCTGTTTTCAGCTCCCAATGCGTAGCCATCATCGTCCTCTGTAGATGAAGTTGTCTGTGTTATTGACACTGTTTCAGTTTTAGTTTCTGAGAAGTAAGGCTTCAAAAGATTCACATGTATCTTCCGCTGTCGTTTCCTTCTTCCTGGTGTTTCAATCACATAAGTTCGATCACTTAACTTCTTTATTATCCTATAAGGACCTTGAAACTTATTGGTTAGGGGAAATCTTTTCACCTGTAAGAACACTAGAACTTGTTGTCCTACACTAAAATTTCTTAACTTAGTCTTAGCATCATATCTCCTTTTCATTTTCTCCTGACTTATTTTCAGATTTTCTAAAGAGAATTTTCTAATTTCTCTGAACCTTTCCCTCAAATTCTTCACATATTCTCCTTGGATTTCCTCTTGATTTTCTTCCCAATTCTCTGCAAGAATCTTCATTGGACCTCTCGCGTCTCGACCAAAAATCATTTCATTTGGTGAACATCCCATACTTTCTTGATAAGCATTCCTAACTTCAAATACATTCCAACAATCATTATCGTTACACATAATACTTGATAAATGAAAGAGTAAATATTACATATTACAAGGCCACATCATGAATATATATATATATATATATATATATATATATTATATATATATATATATATATATATATATATATATATATATATATATATATATATATATATATATATATATATATATATATATATATATATATATATATATATATATATATACAAAATCTGAGATGATGTTGGTAGCTCAACCGTAGTAACCAAACTACCGTCTTTTTTTATTTGGGACTCTGACCAAGCTCCCTCACTTGCAACATTTATCAAGGATAAGTCCAGGGATAATTATGTTGTCTCTGAATTTTATTTCATTCGTCAGTCTTTGCTTGCTACTGATAAACTTCTTCAGACTATAATAAGAGAGGAATGTATATTTACATCGCACTATACGAAATGGAAGAGACAAGAGCAAAACCAAATATTTAAAGACAAATATTTATGCATCAAAATAATCAACAGATATCTTTCAGCTCCATGATAATCTAACATTTGAGTTATGCTTCCAATGTCATTCGGAATGAATGAGATGATTATTTGTGTCACAGATTTCCAGTCACGCTGATCTACGAAAATTTTTCTTATATATATATATATATATATATATATATATATATATATATATATATATATATATATATATATATATATATATATATATATATATATATATATATATATATATATATATTCATACTAGCTGACCAACCCAGAGTTGCCCGGGAATACTCAGAACGACAGTGGATCATTCACTTTAGAAAGGGAATAACACGTGGTGCTGTTTTCATTAACATGTCCTAGCTAAATCAAAACAACCCCACTAAACTAAACACCCCTAAATCAAAACAACCCCCACTAAACCTAAACACCCCCTAAATCAAAACACACCCCCACTAAACCTAAACACATCCGCACTAAACCCAAACACGCACCTCATTTAACTGAAATAACCCCACTAAACCTAAGCATACCCCACTAAACCTTAGCACAACCCAACTAAACCAAAACACACCAACACTAAACCAAAACACACCCCACTAAACCCAAATACACCAACACCAAACCAAAACACACCCCAACTAAACCTAATCACACTGTCTGCTAAACCTGAACAACCCTCCCACCAAACCTAAACACACCCCCACTAAACACAAACACACACCACCCACTAAACCTAAACACACACCCAGCTAAACCTAAACACACGCCCAGCTAAACCTAAACACACCCTCGCTAAACCTAAACACATCCCCCACTAAACCTAAGCACACCCCCGCTGTACCAAAACACACCCCAACTATACCTAAGCACACCCCCACTATACCTAAACACATCCACACTATACCAACCCGTGACTCAAAACACACCCCAAATAATCCTAAACACATACACCACTAAACCTAAACACACCTCCACTATACCAAAACACACCCTTGTTATACCTAAACACATCCCCCACTAAACCTAAACACACCCAACTATACCAAAACACACCCCCTCTATACCTAAACACATCCACCACTAAACCTAAACACCCGTCTAACCAAACCCAAACACATCCTCCACTAAACAGAAACACACCTCCCACCTAACCTAAATGCACCCTCCACTAAACCTAAACACACGCCACACACAAAACAAACACACCCCTCACTAAACCTACAGTAAGTGCACCCCCACTGTACCTAAGCTCACCTCCACTAAACCTAAACACACTCCCCCCATTTAACCTAAACACACCCCTCACTAAACATAATGCACCCTCACTAAACCTAAACTCACGCCCGCTACTAAATCTAAACACACCCCCAACAACCTAAACACCCCCTAAATCAAAACACACCCCACTAAACCTAAATACACTCCTTACTTAACTGAAACACCCCACTAAATCTTAGCACACACCCACTAAACCTAAGCACACCCACACTAAACCAAAACACACCCCTACTAAACCTAAACACACCATCTGCTAAACCTAAACACCCTTCCCACCAAACCCAAACACACTCCCCACTAAACATAAACATACACCACCCACTAAACCCAAATGCAACCCCATTTAAACCTAAACACACTCCTGGTAAACTTAAACACATCCCCCAGTAAACCTAAATACATCCACCACTAAACCTTAACACCCTTCCCACCCAACCTAAACACATCCCCCACTAAACATAAACACCCTATCCACTAAACCTAAATGCACCCTCCACTAAATCTAAACACAACTCCCACTAAACCTAAACAAACAGCACTCACAAAAACTAAACACAACTCTCACTAAACCTAAATGCACCCCCACTGTACCCAAACTCACCCCTACTAAACCTAAACACGCACCCTCTAAACCTAAACACACATCCAAACCTAAACACACCCCTCACTAAACCTAAACACACACCCCACCAAATCTAAACACACCCACACTAAACCCAAATACACCCTCACTAAAACTAAGCACACATCCCGCTAAACCTAACCGCATTTTCAAAAATATATTTCTATGGTCTCGAGTACATGAAACGAGGTATGATAAACCCGTAGTTTTTTTTTTTTAAACCACATAAGTTACAAAGGGAAGAGGGAAGGGGGCGGGGATACGGGTTTGAAAGCTAACCTATCATCTAAGTTGGGTTAAATAATTGCCACGTGCCAAATTTTGTCTACATTGGTCAAGCGGTTCCGATTCCTCTAACGCACAAACATACAAGCATTCACTTTTATATATAAATATATATATATATACTGTATATATATATGTGTATGCGTGTGTGTGGGTATGTTTGTTTGTGCGTGTGCCTGTTTGTCAGTCTGTGTTAGTGGTGAGAATGTAGTAAAGGGAGAGTGTCTGTTTTGAAGTGAACAGCCTTTAGACCTTTCTGTCGTTAGAGTCGTTGTGAAACTAGTTTTTATTCATCGTGAAAGAGGTCCTTTCTTTCACAGTCTGATCCGATCGAAGACCATCTCCCTCAGTGCGTCATTCAGGTGAGGCACTTGAAAAAAAATTAAAATCACCGTCTGTGTTCTATATTGACATTTCTTTCCTGGGTTTTGTTGTAGATTCTAATATGCTCTTATTTCAAGGCTGTTTGTTGTCCACTTCATTCGTTTTTATTTCCTCCTCTTCTGGATAGTTGCTATTTACACTTTTAGTGGGATTTCTTGTTGTTCTTAATTTGTTTTTGTTAAGTTTAAGGCTCATCTTTATTCTCTTGTTTGTGATAAATTTATTTTGTTGCTGTGCAATGTATAACAATTTAATTATATTCTTTATTTGTCATTTAGGCTGACTTTTCTTGAAGCTTTAATTTGTCTACTTTTTTTGTTGGATCTTTCACCAGTTTTGTCGGTATGAATTTTTTTCTTTTTTTGAAAGTACTAAATCTTACAACTGACTTATCAATTATCAGATGAAATTGATGTTGCTTATGCTACTGATGTTCCCATTTCATGATTATGCGATACAAAACGCAATTGCCAAAAATGATTAAAATTTGTTGGGCAAATTCTTATCGTTTATTATTCTTATTGTTGTTTTATGATATACGTTAGTGATCATAACATTCCATGGCACAATTATTGCTGCTTGCTGTTGTTTAAATAAGGATGGTATTCAATAGTGTCTCTTGGTTGTTTATTATTTACTAATATCTACATCATAGTATAGTCTTGATTTCCTGTGGGAAAGAATGCTTGATAGAAACGTTTTGCAAACGTGGCTCATCAAGACTAGCAACTAACTGTTTCAAAAGACAAGTGTGATCACCATCAGGACTCATCCAAAAGAGCCAGTAAAGATCGGCAAAAAAATCTTGCTAACGAAATCATAACAGAATCACCAAAAGATATCGACAGAAAATGTCGAAAGGACAGAAATGACAATGAAGATTCTAAACAAACATAGTAAGATTGAAAACTTACGGTCAACAAGTTCTCCATAAATGTGAAATATAAATAAAAATAGAAAAATATAAATTATCAAAGTAAAGCAAGTATAGATTAACAATATAAGACTCATATGTGAAACCAAGATCAAGAATGATAACGGCAAAGAAGGCCAAGGACTTTATTTAATGAAGGTCAAAATAGTACAACTAAAGATAAATAACGTCCTTTCCAGAAACAAAGCAGAATGAAATTAACAAAGCCATCCCTAAAGACTGACGAAGGACTCCAAACATAATTCACAGTGAAGGGAAAATAAACATCAATAATAACGTAAAACCTGAGACAAAGAAATCGTAAAGATATACAACGAACAATGCGTTAAAGGACAAATAAAGATCTATGATAAAAAGAGTGAATATGGAGAGGGTTAGAAAAAGACTGCCAAAACGGGAAACGAAAACTTTTTAAAAAATTCCTCTAACAACAAACGACCACCTTCAGGGAAATTTTTGATCAATATCAACGCATTACACGGTTATAAAACCCAGTTGAAATATAAAGAACTACAATGAAATAAAAAAAAAGGCCGAATAGAGATTAAAATGTTGAAAGTTAATGTTTTACTACAACATTAACTATAACAAATCACCAAAAAATAAAGGTGAAGGAAATATCAACAAAAACGTCTTCAGTCTAAAACATTATAATTATATACTACCAGTAGCGGCTAGAATAATAACAACAGCAACGACACTAAAATAATAACATACAGATCTAGCTAGAGTTGCTTCATTAAATATAGATCTACCACACAAGACTCTGGATACGTAACTGTTGGAAAAACACACGAAAAACAACACGTGGAGGAAGAATCTGCTTCTATTGACCTGGAAAAAATATCTCTGGGACAACAATGAGTCACGCCAAATGAAAGGGAGAGAGAGAGAGAGAGAGAGAGAGAGAGAGAGAGAGAGAGAGAGAGAGAATTCATCGGATTTTATTTCTCTGCCTAGACATGGTCTGAAAATATTGTGCCTTCTGTTATAGCATCACCGAAGCCGTCCGGAGGGTTGGCGAAATCTTATGGTAAGAAAGAAAAGGCAATGCAATGCATATATATATATATATATATATATATATATATATATATATATATATATATATATATATATATATATATATATATTATATATATATATATATGTGTGTGTGTGTGTGTGTGTGTATACCAATAAGATGTGGTCATTTGTCACCCAAAAGAGAACGTCTTTGAATTGTGACTTTATCATAACAAAGATTTAAAAAAGATGTCTTTTAAAGAAGATTATGGAGTAATGACCACTGAAAAAAGAAAAACTCGCATACAAAACTCATGGAATGTGGATGAAGGATAAAAGCAAACCCATCATTGAAGTCGGTGTTTTTCGTGTAAACAAACTCTACTCCACGGGCCGTAGAGATTGCTGTGAGCAAACATCCGGTGCGCGCAAATAGGGAAACTCGTACGAACGCACATGCACACAGAACTATTCACTGCTTTCGTTTATAAAATATTAAAATTCTTTAATTAATTCTGACACAGTGATTAGTATGTATAATTACTGCACATAAACTTGATAGATAGGCAGATAAGACGACAATCTAACTTTACTTCCAAAGACAGATATTGGCCTATTTCCATACTGTACATGCATGTGTGTGTGTATATATGTGTATATATATATATATATATATATATATATATATATATATATATATATATACATATACATATATATATATATATATATATATATATATATATATATATATATATATATATATATATAATGTTAGTGTGAATTTTTGTTACATGCAGGCGTAATGGCTGAGTGGTCAAAGTCGACTGTTTATCACTGTAACCTATTTAGACCAAAGGCTCAGTGTCGAACCTTGGTCGCGGCATTTGCACTTACCAGTCATAATTATCCTTGGATGTCAGTTATTCCCAAAGGTATAGTAAAGTGGATATTAAACGATATTCGTGGTCATATATATACTGTATATATATATATATATATATATATATATATATATGTATACATATATAAATATAAATATATATATATATATATATATATATATATATATATATATATATATATATAATATATATATATATATATATATATATATATATATATATATATATATATATATATATATATATATATATATATATATATATATATATATATATATATATATATATATATATATATATATATATATATATATATATATATATATATACACACACACACACACACGAGCTTCCCTTTTAAGGTGGAGAGGTAGGCCACCAATCTAAAACAAAATTTATAATTGGCTGACATGTCAGCTTAGCAAGCCTAGTGTCTAGGAAGATTTTTTCTCTCTGTTCCTGTGTCCGTCGGTCCATTTCTTTTGTTTTAAATCCTTTACCTGGTTGTTCACGAGTCTCTCATTGTTTATGGATGTTGGTGGACTAGCTACATTTAGCCAGTTTATATCTAAACGCTGTTAAGGTCGAATAACCGGAGAAGTGGGCAGAAAAATGGAAATGGTGGTTTTTGTGAGAGACTCAATCAGTTCGTTATTGAATCTTGATTCCCCGGATGACTGAAGACGATATCTTTCCATTATATAAATGGTTTTACTTCAGGTCTCTGTTTGTGTTGGTCTGTATGCTGTCTAGAGGTGGCACCCCTCTTTCTATGATGTTGGATAACCTTTGTAATAAGGTTCGTAAGATTTACAATATGCTACTGAACATTTACATGTGATTTATATATTATGTAGGGTACATGATCATTCTGATTTTTATAACCGTTTCCTTTGGTAACCACTTCATTTTAGGTATTAACAATTTTAAGGAATTGCTAATTTTAAGGAACTGCCTCTACTTTGCTCCACTTCGTTCACATTTTAAAAACTTGGCAGAAAACGAGAAAATAAAAAATAAAGTTACCCTTATTAGTATGTAATTTGCTACAACGGGTTTAATGCTGATATATTTATTAACCTAAGCCTTTTTTGGAAATCTCTGTTAATGAACACATCTTGAAAGAAGAGTGGTGTGGCATTGTTGACATTCCTCACAGACAAACATTTCGTTGAGGTTCTTATTCTCTTTAAACCTGAAACATTTTGGAAATGCAGCTGGAGAAAACATATCAGAGGCCTTTGCCTCCTCCTTCTTTGACAATTTTTTCCCATTTTCCACGTCTCCAGCAGTTTAGGCATCGTATCTTTCTCCAATCACTGCGAAAATTGACAGTTGTTTTGGAAATGTAATTCTTATTACGAAAGGAGAAAACAGGTTACGATATATCAGTTTTTATTTGAAACGAGCTTCGTTCTACCTTCATAACAATACTGTCGAGCTCATAAGGATCATTATACTTTTCATGGTTAAGAAAGAAAGATACATTCGTTATTGGCACGAATGCTGACCGAAGAGTTACTAACAAACTATACTGATATAAAAATGAAATATAGAGAAATACTGTACACTTTACAGTAAAAATAGAGATTCTGGCGAAATGTAAAGGTTAAGAATCGGGGTTATAAACAAAGAAATTATCAAAATTGATTGAATGTGTAAACAAAAAACAAATTTGCAAACAACGGAGGGTCGTTAGGCTAAAACCAAAATAACAAAGGCAAAGGTACATATAATTATATAATTACCACAACTGTGTACTCAGCCGTAGAAAACAAGATTCTTTTGACTCGGGGAATGTGTTTCTGCCTTCCGCTGTTTAAATATTCTAAGAAATTCACTCTGTATACTTTGAAAAAAGACTTTTAAAGAGATAGTAAATAATAATAAAGAGCATTATTCCCAAAATATCTTCAGCTATTCATAGAACTGCATATCCAACAGAGATATAAACTAAAAACAATAGAAATATTGTTCTGTCAGAATCAGATAAAGGTAGTGGAACAGCTCAGTTATCAGAGTTGATTTTGTTGGTTAAATGGACGGATTAGTTTCAGACAATTCAAAATTTGAATCATAAAAACCAATAGGAGGAAAGGGGTAACAATCATCGACCATCACTGAATTCAGATTCCTGCATTCAGTGATTATCACTATTGCTTTAACCTCTCCATCAGGATTAGGAGTTAGAAGTCGTGTTAAAACTTATAGGGATTTAATGTATTTCCCTGATTATTTACAAATATTTTCCAGAAGGAATGGATGAAAAGTTGTCTTTAAAAAATATCTTTGAATGGATAAAAAGGGTATGACAAATTAACGTATGTTACATTTTCTTCATTATTGTTATAATACCTTTCCTTCATATACCCGTTGACTTCTATCATAATTTCTAAAGGGAAAAAATAAGCTTATTAAGCTCTCCTTAATTTTCAGTGAACTTCAACCGAAATTTAATGTTTTTATATCATGCTGTCCTCCATTATCTTATCTTTATCAATACTGACTGTACTCAGTACTCTGCTTCGTAAGATTTTTTATATGATATGAGGAAAGCTACTTGTCTTACAAACGGGATTTCTTTATGGTACTTTTGGTAGTGATGTTCTTAATAGTTGTTGCAATTGTGCAATAGGTAGTTGGACACATTATGAAGAGATGGCATTGTTAACAGCCATTTTTAAAAGTTAAGCCAAGAAAAATGAATTAAGCATTAATAATTCTGGGAATGCCAAGATGAAAATCTGAATTTTGTGCAAGTTTTAAAATGTCTCTCTGCAAGTCACAAGTAACAAGTAGTCGTTCACCACCGCCAGTTTTTATTCTCTCCTCTTACCATCTTATGCCAAGAAACACTCCCTGACGACCCTATGAATCTATCATGATATTTTACAAAGTCCTCACCAATGTCTCGTTAACCATATTCTCCTTGTATTCTCTTTTCACTTCCTCTCTCTCTCTCTCTCTCTCTCTCTCTCTGAAATTCAGTCCTCTGTTTAATTTTGAGTATCAGAGACGTAAACGTGTGGATCAGCGGTTTCCTCACTTTAAATAAAATACATATTTTGGTATGGTTTTAATTTTTTGTTTGTCTCCTTGAGTACTTGCTTTATCACAGATAGAAGATAAGGCACTGAAAGATTGCGCTATGATCTATACGAGTATTTATCAAACTCAAGTCTTCTGTGCATTTACTGAATACAATTTTCCAATGCCTTATCTCTTATCTGTGACAAAGTAAGTACTCAAGAAGACAAACAAAAAATAATAACACCATACCTAAGTATATATTGTGTTTATAGTGAAGAAACCGCTAATCCACACGTATACGTCTGTGACACTCACAATCAAACAGAGGACTGAATTTCTCATCAACTCTAAGCTCTCTATATACCTTACAATTCATGGGATTGATCAAATGAATTTCTGCTCGGATAACAGCTATGACATCATTATCAATATCGTTTCCTCAGGTGTATTTACAAAGACATTAGCCTTTGTATGCACTTGGAATGGAATAGAAAGGTCTGACGTCACGGAATAATAGGGAATGTTACGTATTGTTACCGAACTCCAAGTCCACTTGAGAAATGCAGTTATACATATGTGAATATGTTGACAAAAATAGTCACTGTATGAATACGTCGGTACATGCACCTTGGCACACTGGATTTTATTGACATATTTTGTCGAAATTATATTAATCTTACTATGTATCCAGTGTGATATTATACTGTTCTTGCTCATACTACTATTCCTGTTATCTCCCTTAAGACTTTGACCTTAAATAGCATTGACTATTTTGAAGAAATGTTCCATATAGCCAACTTAGTCACAAAAGCAGCCCCCAGCCGATTAAAGTAAATAAATACATAAATAACAAAGAACGAAAGAAAGAAAGAAAGAAAGAGAGAAAGGAAAAAAGCAAACAACAAACAAGAAAAGAATTGCTCTCTAGTCCAACAAAACTCTTCAAATGGATTGCTTTTGTATTTTTCTTGTCAAGATACCTCGAGTTGAGTTCCAGTGCACCTGGGTCTGAAGATTTATATCTGTCCAAATTGTTTAATTGTGGGGCGTACTTTAATACTAAAAAATACCCAGTCATTCGAAACCAGCCAAAACCTGGTTGAATTTTTTCCTAAAATTAGATATCGAGACAGAACACAAGTATTGAGCTATCAGAATTGTTTTGGTGATTCTAAAAAATTCTTTAGTCAAGGTAACCGTAAAGCATGATTTTGCATGACAGAATCTTCGTAGGCTAAACGTGCAAAACAGAATTTCATTCCGCTTTCAGCAAAATACCCAATATGAATTGTTTCCTTAAAAAAGAAGTTACGTTTATGTTGCATCGGACCCTCCCTCTCTCTCTCTCTCTCTCTCTCTCTCTCTCTCTCTCTCTCTCTCTCTCTCTCTCTCTCTCTCTCTCACACACACACACACACACGCAAATTACACAGGTGTCCAGACCCAAACTTATTAACAAAGACCATCTTTTAACCTAAGTTATCCACCAAACATATTTATTTACCCTTGAAGCCCTCTGAATACTGATCTAAATAACGCCCCTCTTATAACTCCTCAAACAATAATTTCATATTGCGGATCCAATTTATTAACTGAATAAATACACAATGTTCGATATGCATTACACTGTGAGATGAAACTCAAAACCTTACATCATAGCCAGTAATAAAAGAGAGGGATAAGACCTTGCTGTTTTAACAGGGAAAGAGTTTAGAAAAACTGATCCTAAGCTTGCACTTAGAAAATCTATTTCAGGAGTCTGATAAGAATGCAGCATTTACACTGGCCTTCATCTTTTACTCTAAAATGCTAACCATAGACTCCAACTGAAAGAAAATATCATGAGGGTCTCTTATGTGATGGTATAAATAGGGAAAGAGCTCGCTCACGGCCACAGGGAGTCTAAATCATGGAAGAATAAAAACGTAATTTTCCTCGGCGATGTTTTGGATACACAGGAAGCTTGAGAAGAGAGAGAGAGAGAATGAAATATCACTCTCCAGCGTATTTACTCTTTATTGGTAGGATTTATTTACTCTGCCGACGATGGACTGCTCTGTTGCAACACCTGCAATACACAACGAACTGTTTATAATTTATTATTAGATTTTCTCGCTTGCTTTCAAATATTTATTTAATCTTTCACTCTGGGCGTATTTGCATATGTAATATAGTAGATGCCTTTCAGTCTGCAAGTCTACCTAACTATCCAACTACTGTTGAAGAATAGCTGCAGTCTGCACTACCGTACATGTATGAACTTGCTCTTTTTGTTTCTTTTCTACGTAAAGATACAAATTCTGTTCTACAGTTATTTGCTTGAGCACAAACATGTTTTTTCGAATATAATATCCTAATGCCTTTTCCTTATTGTTTACTTCAGTAACCTAATTCTCTAATTATAAATTCTTTCACACGTATGACATTTCTTTAATGCAATTTTTTCCTCTAAAGAGAGCGTGGCTTCGAAGAAAAACAAAACAGCAACTACAGCCACATCTATTCCCCAGAGAATCAAGAATAAGCCCTTGAGGCATGAGGCGTTCTATTCTTCACCGTGCTCATAAACATACAAAACCTCGTCAGTATCATGCAACATGACTCACTTATTCTCTCTCTCTTTCTCCTAGTTTTCTGATTTCTTATCCCTTCCTGATATGGCTAAGGTTAAAACATATCTCTAATCCGTCTTTGCTAGTATGTTAACTTTTTACCGGCTCTTCCTTCTATCAGCAATTTTTTTTTTTATACTTTTGACCTTCCTTACAAACCCATACTTTGCAGATGATCTATTTCATCACGTTATCCTTTTCAGTTCATTTAAGTTGAGCCCTAATTCACTTCTGTAGAGCAGCGTTGGATTAACAGTTTTATATCCTGCTGCTTCTTCCCTTGCTTCCTCTACTCAAGGATTCATCTCACTTCGCCTTCTTCTGTTTTCCTTAACATTTACTCACAAGTAGCCATGCGAACTAACTACCCGAATTATTGTCCCAGTCATAGTTACATTCATTATTACTTTACCAACATTTACTTTTAATCATCTCTTTAAAAACTATCAGACGTTTTGACCAATCTCTTCAGTTTCTCTTTCTATTACCTGTTAGCGCTATTTTATCCACAAACCCAGTCATTCGACTTTAAATTCACAGCCTCTTTCTTTATTGTACAAACCATGTCTCATTTTTTCCCAGGGTCATTCATCACCCCATATATACTGTACAAAGAGAATAGAACCAGTCTCTCTCCTACTATTCTTATACAAGCTTCATTGTTGTAAATAACACTTGATTTATAAGCTACTTCTTTGTCAATGACTGCAGTACTCCTAGTGCTCCTTTCCGTTTAAGAAATCTGTTACCTACCCCCACTTCCTTGATTTTTTATGTCTAATTTCTTTGATCAAGCTTACCGTCGTCATGAAATGACAAGAAATTATTTCTAATTAAGACCCATATTCTATATTTTCAGCACACGAACTAATTCAAGTTTCTCATTCTATTTCAGGTTTTTCAACACAGAACTGAGAGGAAACACAGTGATGACATATACACGACTTAAACTCTATCAGACTGAGGAATAAAATTATCTAAAAAAAAACTTCTAGAAGAATGTTTTTCTTCTATTGATGATAAAATGGAAAGAGACATAAGTGCTTTATTCATTTCTGAGATATATTTCCAAAATTCCATATGTGCTTCTCAGAGGAAAAGTGATCATGTTTTTCTGGTACAGGCCATGGAACAAAGTACACCTGTGTATATGCCAAAGCTGCACAGAGACAAGTGATGCATACTCAAAAATATGCAGGAGAGGGACCGAATATATGGACTGCCACAGCAGGTTACCTCATCAGCCAGGTGGAAACAGGTGTGTCAGTCACAGCGTATACCCCAAAGGACTGCATCTGTCTTCTACCCCTGTGTCATTAATCCTTAGTGCCTCGTCTTCCGTAAACGTAATTGCCTCTTTGTACTTTCTGTGTATATTTCGTAAATTAGTTGTTCAACTGTCCATCAGCTTAATCTGGTGTATTAGAAAATGTTTTAGCGAGTGTCTTACCAAACTGATTGTGAAAATACAACGGGAAACTATAGACCCATACCACGAAAAGAGTGGGCTGGAGAGGAGATGACACAGGTTTCAAGAATTTTTCAAGAGTCTGCTTGAAAGAGGCTCTTCCACGGAGGCAGCGGCCTTGAAGCGGCCAAAGAAGGCGTTTTCAACTGGAACAGGCAAGAGTCTGTCGTTCCCCATGTTCGCCATTTTGGTTATTATCACACTTTGCCCTCCATTCTCTGTGGCCTACGAACTAAAGCGTAAGTAATGATTTTATGTCTTACCTCATTCCAATAGACCTAAGCTTCAAACGTTTTTGTGTGCATTATCATTCGATGTTTTGAATTCAGATACTAAAAAGATCTCATTTTAATGCAAATGTGATAAGTATGTTATTGTAAGTAATACATTTCATTATTTCCTTTTTATTTTAATTAGATGAGGACTTTTGCTGTCAAATCTTCAGATTTTTCTTAAGAATTTTGTAACCGATCTAATTTTAACTTCATTTTATGTAGCATTCATTTGTGACAGTAATCACACACACATACACACACACATTTATATATGCATGCAACAAAGAGGCATAACGTGCGAAGTCAATATCACAACAGGCCAAGAAGAAAAGACCTGGGATTCAAGCGATACAAAAGTCAGTTACAGCATTGTACCTGAGATTTTTTATTGTATCATTTGGCACTGGGGAGACATTATAAACATGATTGCGCGCTCGCTTTCAGCTTCCGTATGTATATATATATATATATATATATATATATATATATATATATATATATATATATATATATATATATATACATATATAATACCATAAAGAGAACTAGGATCGAGTATTATGACCGGACAGGTTTTGTCTAGTTAAAAATTTTCAAAAGCATGGTTTGACAGGGTAAGAACAGTGTGGGCTGTAATATCGCAGAGGATAGAAAGATCAATCGTTTGCTAAAAACGAAGAGTTATCAGAAATTTTTGAGAGCAAAAAAAAAAAAAAAAAAAATTCTTTGGCATGCGTGGACTGAGTAGACTAAGGATTAATATCATTATTACTCAGCAGATGAAACTTATTCATATGGAGAAAGCCCACAGGGACCATTGACTTGAAATTCAAGCTTCAAAAGAATATGGTGTTCATCAAGAAGAAGTGAGAGGTAAAGAGAAACACAGAAAGAAGAGATCCCACTTATTAAAAAAGAAAAAAAAAAATTAATTAATAAACAGATAAATAAAAATTTATGAAAATGCACGAGGAATAGGGTTAGGGTAGTAATGCACTGCATTTTCGCTTGAACTTCTCAAGTTCCAACTGCACGACATTCTCTGGGAGGCTGTTCCACAGTCCAACGGTGTGAAGAATAAAGGACCTCTGGAACTGAGAAGTTCAGTAGCGAGGCACATTTACTGCACACTGGGGCTGCTGTTCAGCGAATCTGGTTGCTCTCGGCAGATAAAGGGGATCAGGGATCAATTGTGAATGTGAAAGATCTCTGTTGAAATACATCTTATGAAAAAGTGACAGACAAGAGACCATCCGTCGATGGTTCAAGTCATGACTGCTACTATTAGGAAACAGAAACCTACCATCACAAACCACTCTGTCTAAAAGAGATAAATTTCTGGCAGGAGCAGACATCTACACCTGAGAACAGTATTCCAGTAAAGGAAGTACAAATGACCTCAAACACGTTGCACTGACTTTATCACTTTTATAAATATACGAGACCTTACGAATAATACCTAACTTTCGTGCGGCATTTGCTAAAACTTTCATTAGATGTTTCTCAAAAGTTACACCTAGGATAATTAGAGCTTCAGACTCATTCAGCAAAGTTCCATCCACATGAAGGGGATGATGGGGTGGGAAATCTGTACGAGATCGGCTAATCAATAGTGTTTTCGTTTTACTGGAGTTCAGCCACATACTCCACCGACTACACTAAGTAAGAAGGGATATTGTTGATTCAAATAGGCATGTGAAAGAAAATGTAAAGGATGTTGGTAGGGTGAGAGATGAAGTGAGTAAGAGAAGGTGAAGCAAGATAGCAATGCATCTGCAGAAAGTTTATGGGAGATAAGGATTATTTATAAAAGCAAAATCTCCTATATGGAAGTAAAGTGTTATGGATGTTGAATGCAAACGAAGTAAAAGTTGCATAAGCTTTCGAAATGAAAAGATGAAATGAAAAGAAGAATGCAAATGGTAATAAATGAACACAGCACGAATCAGTGTGTATAAGGTATGCAAAATCAGAAGTGCCGGTTAGGTATGTCGCGGAGATAATGAAATGTTAGGGCCTAATATTCAGGAAGTGGAGGAGTGTGTTCAAAATAGATTTTCAGCACTTTCCAGAGCAGTCCCAAACTTCGATGGAAGCTTTTTGAAATGGCACCAAAGGTTGCATTGTTTCGGGCAGCAGAAATAGCTGAGAACAGTCGGTAATGGAAGAGTTTTTCACTGGCAGAGAGGTCAGCCGATTTCAATATCTGTATGCGAAACACGGGAAGCAATCTCCTTGTATAAGATTTTTCATAATACTGATCATCCTTTGCATTCTGATCTCCCGTGATTATACCATCCACCACGTACTCCTAGATATACTGTTAATTCTAAATTGTCTTTTCTTCTGTGAGGTTCAATATCTTATGGTGTTCTAGAAGTTTCATTTCGGCAATGATTAAGCTGTGGAATGACCTTAGTCCTTTATGTAGTTAACGTTGGAACTTCAGAAATTTAGACTTGGTGCAAATACCTCTTTTTTGAGAAGGCTGATATGAGTCTTACTTCGCAGTCTAATTATCCATCTCCTTATCTGATTTATCTTGTTTCATTACAATTTCTCTTTCATAGTTTAATCTTTATTTCCCATGTTCATTTTCTGTGCAGGGCCACTTTTCCTGTTGGTGACCTTCCACCGGTAACATTCTGCTTTTCCAAAATTAGGACCGCAACTTGGCTTTTGATAATAACGATGATAATATTAATAATAAAAATTAATAAAATGGGTTTTCATGCAGCGTGTACTGGTAGCAGATGTTCATCAGAAAATAGGGTTCTCTGAATAATGTTCACGAATTATGAAAGAAACAAGAAAACAAAAAGAAAACAAAAATCAGAACTGAAGACAATCGATTTCACTGTCGTTGGCACCTTATACTTACAGTTCAATAACCAACACAAACAAAAGCCTTCCGTGAAACTCTTCGAACTTCCTGTGTTCATCAGTCCCCAACAACACCAAACTATAGATTTGAGGGCAAAACTTTCAACACCGAACAAACGTCGCCAACTAAATGTAAGGGGATTGGAAGCTGCTTCCGAGGAGGCTAAGAAAAAATGATATCTTTGTGTCCATTTCATTACTCTGCCACTAAAGTTGAGGTAACTTGCAATGGCAAAACATGAAAGAGAACAATGTTGAATCCTAGATCATCCCTTGGCGTATTATCTCGGTGAGTATTGATGCACATCTTGGAGTGGCAACTGATACAAAAGAAGAAAGAATGATTTTCTTTTCTTCCTTCTTAAACAAAGGCAAGATTGGCCCTCTTTCGCAAAAGACGAGAAAGAAAAAACAAGCAATGAAAGAGCGTCTCATAGAATAGAAAATGAGTTCGAACGCCGCACGAGAAAAAATAAAAAAGGGAAAAAAAAGCTTGAACCGGGAGAACTCGTCATTATTTTGGGAATTGGTTTTGAATTCCCGGTACGACGGAGGAAATGATCAAGTTATAAAACTATTTTGGGAAGAATGCAAACGAATAGAAAAATTATCTCACCTCTTCTTTCGGATGATTTCGGTTACAGACGTACAGGGTGGAGGAAGTAGATACTTGGAGATTTTACTGTATTCATGGGCAATGAGTAACAAAAAGTATTGGCGTAGAACCTGATCTTTTAATTTCTTTTCATATGAATAATGGGAAAATTGTATATTACGTGAAAGACAGGCTTTCTAGTATTGCACTGAAAGCCAATACTTCACACTTCTTCGCAGTCTTCCTTACGTCGAACCACGAACCTTACTGAACATAACTTGCAACAGATAGAAATACTGTTTCACGTACTGTCCGTATTGCGAATGCGCATTCGTTCAAGATATTCATCATATTCTCCTCGTCTTGACAAGGTCATAACATAAGAGCTGAATCGGAAGGAACCAAGTAGTTATCTCGAATAAAACGCTAGCTTTTTACACGTAAAAATATAAAAAAAGAATAAATATGATAAAAACGAAAGGTAGAGTGTGTTATATCAAAACAGAGGCGATATCTAACAAGCGAGCTAAAACAGTCTGCAAACACCAAATAAAGAAGAAACTAAAAATTAAATCAAAACTTCGAAGAAAAACTTAAAATGATTTTGAACAAATTCAGAGAGAGAGAGAGAGAGAGAGAGAGAGAGAGAGAGAGAGAGAGAGAGAGAGAGAGATCAGAAATGAATTAGAATTTACTGTATCGTATATAAATGTTTCGTTTTGTCTGCAGATTACTGACATCATACAGGAATGAAAAATGTTTATAGCTTATAACTATTCCCTTTTACTCTGTAAGGCTGTATTATTCATCCGCAAAATCTCCCACAACATTATTAAGCCATTCAGGCTTAATAATGGTTCCAGAAAAAGCCGATTACATTTTACTGTATCTTCAGATATTATTTTGTAATGCCCTCATAGTGAGTTATTGTGCAACAAGACCAATGTAAGCACATGAATAAATGAAGAAGTATATTCGTTCATTACTTTCAAAGTTGAAATAAGATATGAATCTTGAACTAGTTCGAATTTACTTTAGAATATCAAATAACTGATTTATAAAGGGAGTACAGAATGACAGAAAGATGACTTGAATTCCTGGAATTAAATTTGCTGCAAGATTGTCAACAAAAAGCTCATTACATTCCTTGTGAGAAAGAGAACGTTAACAATTTCTGATTTCGGTCTTGTAAGAATTGTGAAAACACTTGCAAGGTAATACTGGAGGTACACAATACAACGAAAATTCCACTAAGTAACGTGGATGTTTTCATCGAGAGAGAGAGAGAGAGAGAGAGAGAGAGAGAGAGAGAGAGAGAGAGAGAGAGAGAGAGAGAGAGAGAGAGAGAGAATTTACTATAAAACAAGATGATATTAGAAGTATTACGGATTTTGTTACAAATGGATAACATTTTTATATATGTGAATCATGGTAGACATTCTTGACTAAAGAGGAAAATCTGTACTGTCTTAGCCATATGGCACATGATTGGCTGACGAGGTGGCCTAGCAATGAAGAGAACCTGATAGAAACTGAGAAGGGAGCAGATGTTGCACCAGATGACATTAGCAGCAGTTATAACGTAGATCGAAATTCGGGAGAAGAAATCGCAGAAGAGAAACGTGTTCCAAAATGAAAACTTTGGCTAAAAGAGCCTTATTCCAAATTACGAAACGCGTTGCAGATATTCATAGTGGTAACATAAGATTCTCTAGGTCCTGATATTGGAAAGGAAGTCTCGGGTAGATCTTGTCCTCTGGAAGCCAAACGGATAATTCCAAAAGCGAAAGTTATACTTTAGGTTGTATGGAAAGTGAGTGTAGGGAAAAGTTGTAAATGGTTTGTTAGTGTAATAGTTTAAGCAGCACCAGCACAATGATGGTTTGACCGTTCGAGCCTTTACCTATCTGTTGAGTTTTGACAACTTAAACTTTAAGAAAACAAACAAACAAACAAACAAAAACAAAAACAAAAAGACTGGTACAGTCAGGATATACAAATTAGGTGAAAATGATGACTCCACTCGAACCAACTTATATGTAAATTTACTAAGCAAACACACTTATGAACTAAATTCATAGGGATGGCCACATGTTTACAGAAAGGCAAAAGAGCAGCATTAGGGGCATTAATGATTGAGGGAATTAGCCATTTTATCAAGAGAGCAACTGTAAGTTTATCGGAATAAAAAAAAAGCGAATGCTTAAGTGACAAACCCACTTTCTTTTTTCAAATCTGAGCAATTAAGATTTAATACTATCATCATTATAAAAGAAGGAAAGATTTTGAGCTGAAAGTGTCAGAGGATATAACAACAAAAAAGTTTTCCCAGACACCGAGGCTGTGATCTCAGCAACCGGAGGCTTTGCAGATATGTTATTCAATGAGCCCAAATAATCCAAAATAATCAAGAAGAACTCAGAGAACCATAATGTTTTAGGAAGAGGCAAATGGAGGAGGACTCAAAGGAAGATGTTTAAAATATTGCAAGGAGACTCAAGGGTAAAGAATAGATCAGGTATGTTACATCCGCAGTCGAGGTGATCATTACTTTAGTCACGGAAGAGACACGGGCTTTATTGATTAGTACAGCAATTTGAAAAGAGCACATTCGTAAAATGTATATACAAAATTTTGGTGGTGTGCCCGATTATGTCATTAAATAGTGGTACGGAGTGAAAGACTGAATAATAAAAACTACACGGAAGTAGGAAACCGCGATAATACCATAAGAGCAAACTTCAAGTTTAAAATGAAAATGTGAACATAAACTCTAAATTGATGAAGATCCTACAATTTTTCTCTATTTTTACAAACCTTTGGAACGCAAGAGCAAACGTCAGGCCTCGGAAGATATTGGGCATCACGTCAGTACAATCACCTATTGCCATGTTCTTACATTGCCATCACTTAGATATGAGAGAGAGAGAGAGAGAGAGAGAGAGAGAGAGAGAGAGAGAGAGTTTTCCTCAGCAGTCGTCTGTCCTTGCAATCTCAGTGTAACCAACAAAAGGCAAACGGATATGACAGGTAAGTGACAGGAATTTAATATCATCAGCCTCATATTGTTACCTGAAGGTCAATTTCATTCTCCTCTAACCTGGTAAACTTGCCTTGAATAGCATTTAATGAGTCCTCTAAAGAGTGTCTTCTTGCGCTTTTTCCGCTCATTTTTCGTCGTGTGCCTTTCTTAATAAGTATGCTTTCAATTCATTCATTTGATTTGGAGCCACATTTAGCGGGAACTTTTCGTTTAAGATGAGTTTCGCTTCCTAGTCTTCCCAACCATTTTTTTATTTATACTTAATTTTTTTTATTTTTCATATTCTTTTGTCGATATGAGCATGATGTTTTCCATTACAACGGAGTTCAAACAAAATGAAACGATGCCTAATCATTTCGAACACCGAATAATTAGCATATTCATATTCACATTTGTAAATATATACCGTATTCATGTGCATATATGAATATAAATACATTCATTCCTCGATGCTATTTAACTCTGGAGCTTCAGTATTATGATTTTTATTAATATTATGCTACATTGTACAATGTTCCGATTATCTATAATGAAAGTAATACAATTCTCTGGGAATAGTCAAGACAACGAAAATGAATCCTAAATTTTTAATAATTTCGCTTAAAAATCAACGTTTTGCGTATAACGAGCAATTTCGAAGGGAGTTCCCCAATCGAGCACTGCAATTAACTCATATTCACTGACTTTGAATTTGCATAATCGAATTATTCACTGTGAGAGGCTATTTTTTTCTTTTGGGAAGAACACCTAAGTTGTTTCATTATCTTGTGAAATGATGTTTTGCATTTTTTGGTTCACTTCGTGTTTTTTAGTAGTAAGAATAAAAAATGGATGATCTGTCAATTTCAAGAAAGGGCTACGTAGTGACGCCACTAAGTGATAATTAGGAATATTATAAATAGGACTTTTTATTATAGTAATAACAATTAACTAAGATGCCCATCGCCATTGCTCATTAGTCAGAGGTACCAATAAACTCGAAGACTTTGAGATGAGCTATGGCAAAAACGTTAAAACTAGATCCCGTACTTTACTAAGAATATTTGCCGGCATCCTTATCAGGCTGAGACACTCAGGAGATTGACAGGATTATGTTCAGCATTAAAGTACCCAGTGATTGCTAACGCTGCCTGGGCCAAACGACTGTAATGAGGACTTTTTCAGGAGTCAATCAAATACAGCGGGGATGGGTGAAGGTTTTGTGCTTGCAACTCGGTAGATAACGAGTTCAAATTCTGCTTGAGAGCTGAATTATAACTATTTCATTTATTTGTCAGTCATTGCATTCATAAATATAAGGTGAAAAAATGATTGTAATACACTGTAAATGTACTTTAAAATACTGATTCAGACGAAGTATAAAGCCGTCATGTTTAGTGAAATTTTAAATATAAACGCTTGAATATACATCAGGACTGAACTGGTCAAATGACGACCCTTTGACGGCAATATTTCTCCTCAAAAGGGCAGTTATCTTCGTCCAACGTAGTTTATATCGAGGAGCTTTCACGTCTCCTGCGAATTCAGACTCATAAACTAGGCTGGGCCAGCTTCATAATTATCAAGTCTGACCACAGAGGCTGATTACCTTTGGTTAAGTACACACCAAAGGTAATCAATCAATATTTTCCTCAACGTGAGTAGTAATATAAGAATGAATAAAGACAAAAACGTCGGAACGCTAGTATTCATTGGGCAAGGTAAATTACCGCCTTGCATGTAAAATTACTCTTTACTCGAACTTTGACAAACATGCACTGCGCTTTCACAAAAAACTAAACCCATTAAAACACCTAAATCCATATTCGTGAACACTAGTAATGAGGGAGAACTATTACAACATTAATTGATTTAAGCAATCAACTTACTTCATCAGTAACAAAGAGAGGCATGCGGGTATGCAGCTCGACTTGTTAGAGACCATTGGTAGCTACTCTGCACTTCCTTGTATCTCGGATGACTGAATCGGGGAATCTCCATTAACAATTCAACACTGATGCATATTTTGAAATCAAATATAACCCATAGCACTATTACACTGCAAAATTGTAGAGGTTGTATACTTCTATGTAGAATCTATAATACTATTTGATAGCACAAGGAGGTAAGATTGTATTTGCTTCCAAGTAACTGACTTACCACAACGCCCACTAGATTGTCAAGCCGTTGTACTCAACCTAACTTCTTACATGCAGAAAAAGATCAAACTACATTTGTACAAGATATGCCTATTTCAAATATGTGAAATTATTTATAGTTTCAGTGCTGTCACTGATGTGGGAAATACACAAAGCAAAGCCATAAGCAAGAAAATAGAAAGGTGGATGCTTTAAATGTACTTAACATTCACTACATTTACAGTTACATGCGTTCAAATAGAATTGGTCTTGCAACTGTAAAACTTTAATGAGCTGAATATCCTAATAACATGAAGAAACGCTTACGTTTTCTTACTGTTTTGCAGTTAATGAATCACTGCCATACATATTAATATAAAAAAAAAAACACTGTAAAACTGCACCAATACAATACTGTTGATCTAATTGCCTACAAAATAATATCTGTTCAGACATTATCGCGTTTAAACACAATATTTTTTGTTCGCATTCAACGAATAATCTGTAAACATTCATATTTTAATTCTATATTACATTTTTCACTAATTAGTTATGTAATTTAATTCTCTATTACATTTTTCACTAATTACTTACTTAATTTAAATCTTTATTACATTCTTCACTAATTAGTTACATAATATTCTGTTTTTAAGAAAAAGTTCAATTTCTCAGTCATTACCCAATGCTTTGGAGCCAGGCAGGTATTTACCGTTAAGCTTATTAAGCTTATTACACGTGTGGGAGATTATTCAATATGCACTCTATTTGCTCACTACACGGAAGTTTCATTTTCACAGCTTAATGACTATATTAATATGGAAGGTGTTTGTATAGCACACGCCTTTGCCGACGAAGCACGAGAAACAGTTCTTTATAATATCAAGTATTCTTGGCAAATATCTTGGGAGATATTTCTCTTCAAATAATAACACTTGCGCTACATTCACCAGAAAAATTTGGGATTCGCTAAAATTACTTTTAAAAAACGGAATAAAACAGGAAAACAAATACACAGCAAGGAAAATGGATGAAAACGGAAACAACAGTTACTAAACAACTTTATGGAAACAATAACTCGACTAAGGAATTATGGCCACTGTCGAAAATTAGATGTCACTCTAAAAAAAAAAAAAAATTTAATTTCCAACTCTCTTTTGTCATGACCTTGTGGACATACATGCATACATATGTACAAACATATATACATACATACGAGAGGTACATCTTAGCATTTTTCTTAAATGTCATTTTCTCAAGACCTCATAGTTTCCTCACGAAGTTTATGTCTTTACCCGAAAGACCACCAAGTCCTCCTTCTGCAACGTTTTAATTAAATTTTCGTATTTGAATAAAAATAAAAAAAAAAAGATAATTGAAGATGATATCATGCATTTTCACAATCAGTAAAAAAGCGACAATATTTTGGACACTATTTCACCGCGGCATTGTTCATGATAGATTCATTTTTTATATTTCTTGTCGAAGGTTATTTTGTTTGTTTTCCTGATTTATAACTTTCATTTTTAATTACAGAAAGGGGTAAATGAGGGGAAAGAAAGACTGGAAGCTACACGGACCCAAAGTGACACAGTGTGACTTTCGTTTAATTGGAAAAGAATGAGGGTAATCAGATTAGATTGGCATGAGAAGATCCGATAACTCATTTAAAAGTTTCGTCTTCAGTGTACTTTAACCTTCCCTTTCTCAGCCCCCACCCCTATTCCCTCTCTCTCTCTCTCTCTCTCTCTCTCTCTCTCTCTCTCTCCATTCATTTCAGATGAAACTTCAAAAATATTTAAGGGTAACGAGGGCGAGAAACACAGGGCACAGATTTTCCCACCTGTAATTTTGAGACCAGAATTGATGAAAACTTACTTTGAAAACCGGAAGCAAAGGAGCAAACATGTTCCTTACCTGTAACCAAAACAAGGAACATCTTATAACACTTCCCGTTTGGTTAAAATTAAAACAAGAAATATGTTAAGAACGGCAAATTCTTTATACATATCTCCGAATGAACAACAACACGAGTAAAGTGTATTCCTTCATCCATGCTGTTAGCAGACACAGATATTGGAAGTGAAGAAAAGAAACTATCAAGCAAACCCCTAACCTCTTTCTAATGACAAATGCAAAAAAATAAGTTGTGATTCTTTGCTAAAGAGTGCCAGTTCCAGGTATGCACCTCCTGCCTTGCAACTCTGGCCTAAGTCATGGCTTTGCTTGAGATTACTTATAACACTCCTAGATTTGACAAACATTTGCCATTTCGGCATTCCAGCTTCACAAAAGTCTAAAAGAATTCTTTGGATCCCCAAACTAAAGTATTATGAATAATCTAATGAAATGATTGTCTTCAAACTTTTTTTGGAAATTGTACTCATATATCTAGTAGGAACGAGATGCTTAAAAAACAAAATCACTGGAAATGCTGTTTATGTATTCCCCATGCACAATAATGAACATCGCAATTCCATGTCTATCTTAAGGCGTAGCAAGCTATAAGCACATAAACAATAGAGACAATGAATGCTTAAAACATCTCTTTACCGGGAGGAGGTTGAAAATGAGCAGTGTACCCAAAAATATATAAGCGCAAAATGCTCACATCCTATGATGAAGGATGATGAAGGAACAGTCTGACTTACTAGTAACTTATACCTTATCTCACCTGATTGCACGGCTAACTTTTTCTCAACCCTTGTCGATAAACAGGTTGATGTATACTGACAGCACTTATGGATTATAGGAGTTATCCCTACAAGTAAAATGAAACACACAATTAGATGACTTGTGTACCCCGTTTACATTGCCTATGCTATTATCATCTTTGCTATAATATTGATCAATATTTTAGTTAATTTATTTTATCCTTGATTATCTGATTATATGTATAAGGTTAAAATGTAAAAGATCCATGAAAATGTTATGAAGAAAAAGGATTTATACACGCACCAGCTTTCTCTAAGCATCCTTATTATTATTATCATTATTATTATTATTATTATTATTTTAATGAAAATCAGCGAGATTTGCTGGGGGGGGGGAATCTGAATAAATCACATTAATGTTTTATCCTCTCACGGAGGCGTTAATTATCATTACTGGCAAGCATTTTTGGTTCCCTGGCAACGGGGGTTACACAATATACTGTAGGTTGCAAAATATATTATAATGTTTCTCACCTTATGAATATTCCAGCGATGTCTCATTATGTCCTACGGTCTTGTACTTCACCAGTATAATATATGTATGTATGTATGTATGTATGTATGTATGTGTATGTGTATGTATATATATATATATATATATATATATATATATATATATATATATATATATATATATATATATATATATATATATATAAGATTATTTCCTAAAAGCTACATTTGAAGCTAAGGACAAGAATACTGAAGCATTGCACTGCATCAACGAATACCTTGAACGTACTCATGTAAGTGAAAATGAATTGACTCCAGCTTCATAACATCAGCCTTTTTTCTAATACATGTTAGTATGTGACCGAGTTCTTTCAATAGCATTTAGGAGCCTAATGTCAATTACTTTCTTTTCACAGCAACGACTACTATGTCCGTAGTGGCCCTGGTAGGGGACAAAGCCAAACTGCCTTGTGAGCTTCCCATGCCGAGCGACAGACCAACTCTCGTCCTCTGGTACAAAGACCACGATTCTAAACCTTTCTACAGGTATGGGTGTTTTCCTTTATTTTGTTGTGAGTTTTAAAGCTTACATTTCTAGTGGTAATTTGTATCTTACGTTTCGTTATATGCTTGCTCTTTCATCTAATCCTAGCATCTCATCATAAGTCTAATCAACTTCACAGTACTAGGGAAAATTTTGAGACATAAAAATGATAGTCATAGGATATCCCGAATACCTTTGTCTAACAATACAGTGGAAGTATGGATGACACACGAAACAATGTTTGCCATTCATTAGAACAAAACAGCAGATGCAGTATAGTGATCCCATTGGCTTCGCTATGCTGCTGTTTAAATGGAGGAATTGAAAAAGAAACGTCTTCGTGACAGCCAATGGAAACACCTTACGTTGAATGGCTTGAGGCAGTACCAACAGTCTTTGGCGAACAATCTATCATACGAAACACAGCGAAACACCACCTAATTTTTCCTAAGGAAGATGAAGTTCATCAAACCGGCTGGCACTGTCTCAAACTCTTCCTCAGGTGTTGCTGTTACTTCCACTGACTTTCCGAAAGACGTTTCCTCTTCAGTTCCTTCATTAAATGCCAAACACTGCCAACAGACATTAGTCAGAGGCGTATCTTTTCGATTTTAGACTTCTTAATCTCCTTTTTTTTCAGTAATATAAACTTATCTATGGAACATACTTTGGTCTTATGAACTATACGTGTATGACTCCCAGCTGAATGTTCTTTTCTATTTCATGTCAAGTGTTTTGTATCACGAAACATTGAAGCAGGTTCGCACTTCGTTTGGTAAGAGACTTAAGAACCCATACTTCTACTTCTCTGAGTACTTTCTGTTCTCTGGGGAAACCTGACGGAAGTTTCATATGTGAAAACTGAAGATTGCATAAGAAGAAATCAAGCAAGGAAAAATGCTCATGTATTATTCATCCACGTGATGAAAATGGAAACACATACAAATGGAATACAATACCATTGCATAAATTCCCTAAATAATGACTCAGCTAATTGAACAAGCAGTTGATATAAAACCAATTTAGAAAAAACAAAAATTCATTCCTGAATTACTGTGACTACCTTGTGAATTCTCTCAGGCAGGAGAGAAAAACTGTTATCGATTGAATATTTCTGTACATCACTGTAACTTTACCAGTAATATGCTTACACGGCATACCTTTAACTTCAGTTTTGAACAAGATGGCGTGCCATCAAATGAGGTCACGCTGAACGGTAAACCTTATTAGAACAACACTAACGGTAAATGTATTTTACATGGTGAATAAACATTATGAATGGAAATAGAGGAAACAGTAAGACTTATAATCTAATGTTGTGCAGCAATTCAATTCATTAGTTTTCAGTGCAGCCTCTTTATGTTTATCTCTTAATAAATAATGTAATATTTGAATATGCTTTTGTGCACTCGCTATAAACTCGCGTCAATATAGATTAAAAGAAACAAACGCATAAATAGGACGTATAATATATGTTTACAAAAAATAGTAAATGCGCATGTACCTTATAGTTAGCAAATGAAAACATGCATATGAAATTCATTTAACATATAAAACAATGGAAATAATAATATGAATACAATGGAAAACTGAAGGATTCTGCAGATTAAATGATCAGTGCCTGTGATAATTCATTTGAGCTACTACATTTCGTCAGGTGATAAATTGCAAAGTAAACATATATTGTTACAATACATTATTTAGCAAGAATATTTCTCACTTTTGCAGTTCTAAAAAAGCGACTAGATATTCTCTATGGTAAAAGTTAAACATTGATCTAAACGGGAATAATTTTTAAACTAATGATTAAAATGGGAATAACTTTTTATTACCCACATGACACAAACCAATCCCACCCAAGAAAACTCGGTCGCCCGGCGGCGCGTGCCCCCAAGCCTTGGAACCACTGGGCTAAATGGAGTGGAAGAGGTGAAGGAATGAAAGAGCCTTATTATCCAGGAAGCCCGACATTGCGTGCAAAGATAAAACTCTCCAAGTATGAGCGAAGCAACTATTGCTGTCCTGTTTTCTCTAAGCCTACTTCATTACTATGGAAACACAAACCCACATAGACCGACAGATAGATAGATAAATACAAATATATATCTTGCTACAAAAAACACAATACGAATCCTTATAGTTTGTCTGTATAATGCAATAAGTCTGCGGGTAATAAACGCCATGTTTAACTAGTGCAAACTTTTAGGCAAATGCAGAATATATATATATATATATATATATATATATATATATATATATATATATATATATATATATACATGTATGTATGTATATGTATATATATATACAGTATATATATATATATATATATATATATATATATATATATATATATATATATATATATATATATTTGGGTGGGTTTGGCTTGATGAAATGAACACTGATTTAGAAAACTGCTGAGCTTGACTAGCTGTGGTGTCAGTAGGTAATGAGGTTTGCTTGGAGGTGGATGGAGAGGCACCATTTGGGTTCTTGGTCTGTTAGGAGGGTGCTGCTTGCTAGCTCCCCTTTCAAAACGGCACTCAGATTTGGAGTACCCAACTTTATGACAGTAATTGCATACTGGAGGTTCTGAAGGGAGTCTGTTCTGGCAAGCTGGCCCTGAGAGATGCCCAGGTGGCACTATGTGCTGATGAGATGTGCTGGAAGATGGGTTATATATCTCCCAATCGTCATCAATACAACAGCTGTCCATGAGTGTTTTGGGTTGCTTGTCATTGAGGTACAGAGTGAGGGCCCAGGAGCACACTAGAAGAAATATTCCAGCATCATCCTGTTAAACAGGTCCTCGAACTCAGTGCATGTCATGGAGTCGAGCCAGCACTGACCAGCTCGGGTCTTGTGATAGGACCATTCAGCCCAAGTCTGACCGATTTCTTTTGGGAGAGCCCTAAACCTTTATCACCATTTCTTCGGGGTTATCTCATAGGCCTTAGTAATTACCTTATGAACTTCCTCCATGTTTACCCCTGGTACCACTATCCAGTAAGCAGAGGGCAGCCTTTGTTTTACCTTCCATATGCTTCAAGAGAAGTAAGGCCCTCTCCACATTGGTGGTAGTGTAGTTTGCAAAAAGTGCTTCTACCTCCTCCAACCATGACTCTGGCTCGTCTTCTGTCCACTTTGGTATCAGTGAGTTGATACTGGATATAGAAGGATTAGGCAGAACAGTTGTGGGGTTAGAGGTTTGTTGGTGGGCTAGAGCTGCGTCACTGTCTTGTCGGGCTTTCTCAAGCTCGATCTCCTTTTCCTTTAGAACTAGCTCATACTTCCTTTGTTCTCTGTCTGCCCTCTCTCTTTCTTCCCTGGCTTCTCTCTCCTTCCTTTGTTCTTCTCTTTCTGGTTTTGCTTCTTCGTACTTCCTTTGCTCTTTTCTCTCCTGTTTCTCCCTTTGGAGTGAGGCATCTAGCTTTTCCTGTGCCCACTTGGTGAGCTCTCTTCCCATGAGACCCGCCTGCTTTCCCATATTCTTGACGGTTTGGTAATGTTCTACCGACATGGTTCTGGTAGGTTAGGATGTATTAAAATGGCTTTGGGAATTAAAAATGATTTTGGGAAGTGTCCCTTAACCTTGGTGCCACTTCGATGGGATGGCACCTTTCAATAAGGTGGCACTGTGGCTGAGTGTGCCATTCAAAGGTCACACTGAAGGAGTGGCCCTTGGTTAGCAAAGCCTTATGGGTGGACATGCTATTGTTAGCACTCTGTGTTTCAACGCACAGTTGCGGCTTGTGCATGAACACAGGACTTTTTCTTGGTGGTACTGGGGGCTCTGGTGTATTCTGAGAAACAACACTAATTTGCAGTACAAACCAATTGTACTACAGGAAATGGCACTCTGCCCAAAGCAGAGCACATGTGATAAGTAAGAGAAAAGAAAAGGTAAGACACTTCAAGTAGGTTACTCGTTGACAGTGCACCAAATTAGTGGCACCATGAAAGGGGAATCCTTTTGGTTGGCACTCATGGGTGACTAGTTCCTAGGTACCAGTGATGCTGCTTCCTTTCATGCAGAGGGAGGAAGACTAGGGTGTGCACTTCAACGTGCAATTTATTGCTTATGGTATATGTAAGTCTTGAAAGTACCCACTCATGCGAGATAGTTTCAATAAACTGTTGTTAATTTTAACTTAAACCCAAAATTATTCTGTGGTGCAGAGGTTTTTTTATGTTGGTACATTCTTTTTCTTTTAAGAAATGGCTCAAATACCCGCTCTGTCGCCTTAAGGGTTTAATGGAAAAGTGTGTGAAAATTATACAAGTAACTCTGACATACAAGGAATGTGTGAAAGAAAAGCAAGATATGCTGATGACCCAGGGGCTATCCCAGGGACTGTATTTACTGTATAGCCTTGAGTTTGATTTGTTTCCCTTGGCTTTGTAAAGTAACTGTATAGCCTTGAGTTTGATTTGTTTCCCTTAGCTTTGTAAAGTAATAGGTTATCTTTCAATAATATCTCACACAATTAACAAACCATGCCTCTTATTAATTTTGGTAAAATAGCATACTGGTGAGAATATCCGAATCTCTCTCTCTCTCCCCCAACTGAGAACATATTTCGTATAAGGATGACTCGTTACCTTTAACCAAATTAAATAGACTCTGCTCTCAAGGGTTAACAAGAAATGTGTTTTCCAATTCCCATTACTTTAATTAATTTGTAAAAGATTTTCAATTTAGAATGTGAGATTTACGTTAGGTATGCGAGTAAAAGAATGGGAATAGGCTTGTTGGCATATGCGATGAATGACAGTGATTGGAAATGGCTGCTCAAGGTCGTACCTTTGTTTTGATGGATGAGTCACATGGGAATGTTTACAGTTAAACGAATTCAAAATGGCGTGACTATCAACAGCTGAGAGTGAGTGTGGCTGCCGTCCACTGCTCTAGTAACGTCAAGCGGTCTCCCACAGTGTAATGCAGGACCAACTTATGACGACACACACTCTTTCATTACTTTACGCTGCAAAAGAAAAGGAAAAACACAAACTTTTCTGGTGGAATGACTCATGCCTATACGTAGATGGAAATCACTAACTTAAAGCACCAATAATGAGATTACATTACTTATGAAATGGAGAACAAAATTCGAGATGGGAGGGAGCGAGTGGGGGGATTCGACTGATCTACTCTTGGTGGCAGTGTTTATTTTCAGAACCAGCCTGAGGGCTGCCAGCCATATTCCTATGTCCTATGGACTTATAAAACTGCCCCTTTTTCCTATGTGAGAGAAGCTGCTCACACTAACTCTCATGTCACATGCACTAAGCTAGTCTGGCTAGAAATTCAGCATCCATGCATTACTCACTGGTCTGAGAGGTAGCAAGTATATTCCAAACTTGATAACTCGACGCTTTGACTTGCTCAAGGAAATTTAAAATCACTCTGCTGCTAACTGCTTTGAATTTATCTCTGATTAGTAAATTTTAGATTTAAACCATCATTTATTTAACACTTTCCTTACCTAATGCAATTTTAATAGTATAACACTGATGTTAATCTCTTACCTGTTATCTCTTTTCTCGGTTCTGTCCAACCTTTATTTATGCCTTGTGAGAAGTAATTTACAATTAATTTATTTCTAGGTTCGTTTCACATCTCAGCCTAGTGTTTTAGTGGTCGCTAGTTTTACTAATTGACCGAGAGCTCTAGCAAGCTCGACAATGTTACATATTTGGGTGGGTTTGGCTTGATGAAATGAACACTGATTTAGAAAATTGCCTTATGGGCCACTTACCCAGAACCAAATATGTAAGCAAATGTAGTAAAAGGGATAACTTACCTTCTAATTTCATCTAAACAAAAGAGCAGGTCGCCATGAAAGCCGTAGCTACATCAGAATTACTTTATTTCACACAATTCGAGCAGGGGAAATAAATCATGACTGGTATGCAACCCTCCCAAGCAAGTGCAACAATAATCTTACAACAAAATTTACAATTAATTGGCTTTTAGAATGAAATGGAAATTTTACACAATGGTCATGCATAGTGGAGCCCGTGGCTCGTGAGTATTATTAATTACATCTAACATGCAGTTGCAGAAGCAGGGGCTTGCTTGTAGCAAGGTTGAATTGATTATCTTCTAAGGCAACTTCTCACAGGAAAGGTCGGTGGCAGAAACATGAAGGGACAAGATAACAAGTCTCTGGAAATAGATTTCCCAGATAAGAATTCATACATAAAAGATTTTATCACTTGAAATGATCCATCATAATGGAGGGGTGATTTACTCTGTATCACTGAGCAAAGGATTGTTTGAGTCTATCAATCGAGAAACATGCCAAGCGCCATCCTGGGCCAAAGTATTTTTTAATCTAATTTATTATATTTTAAAAATGGCACTTGGCACGTTTCTCGACTGAAAAGCTCATTTCATCAATAGACTAAATTCATATGGGGCACATACTAATTTTCAGCAAAGGATTTTATGTTGGGAGGTGAATTTTAAGGAAAAGAAATGAGAGATTTAGTGAGAGGAATAGTGACTGGTGCATCAATTGCTAATTTCAGGATTACCGGGCAAATCCAAATTTCAATGTGCACAATTGGGAAATCTCCAGTTGGTCCAATAGGTCTTTCTTTAACAACTGAGGGCTGCTTGTAGCCAGGCCGCTTGTGACCTCAAAATCAGTGTGGCAATGTGCCAAGACAAATGGATACAGCCCGAGATCCAGGGACCTAGCAGATCAGAAGTCTGCTCTAGAGGGTGACTGAGACGAGACTGAGTTCCATCAGCTCATTTGTGGATGTTTGTCTGTGTATATGCTTTCAAGCCACAGAAGTAGCGACTTGCCTGGGGGAGGTGTGCCAGCATTCCTGAAAAGCAATTAAAACCAGCAAAACAGAGAGAACAGGGATATAGGTCTTAGTGGCAAGGGTATAAAGTGACTACAAGTATGCCTACCCTCCAAATGAGTAAGCTAATTCATTTACCTGCTTTGACCTTTCTCTCAAAACTGGCCAAAACACCACTTCGCTTTCCATATCATCTGGTCTGGGGCACTACGCCCCAATGGATTGCAATCTGATCCCTATGTTAAGACAACAGAGAGACAAGAACAGCATATATTTGTGACAATATATATATATATATATATATATATATATATATATATATATATATATATATATATATATATATATATATATACAGTATATATTTATATATATAAAGTCTTTGTGTATGTATGTATGTTGTCTGAAACAGCTCCAAAACCTCACAAACCTTTTTATGATCTGATACCATCACACTGCCAATTATGGAATAACGTATAGACCAGGAAATAAACAACAAACGATAATCTGCTGTACGGCAATGTCCCTAATTTTCCGATTGAACAAGAGAGAGAGAGAGAGAGAGAGAGAGAGAGAGAGAGAGAGAGAGAGAGAGAGAGAGAATTCGTGCAGGTTCATGACGAGGGAACGTAGAGTCATGCAATTTATGAGGATTGATTACAGTGAATGAAGATCATGACAGAATGGGTAAACATTAAATAGGGGAAGGGAGGCTTATGCTGATACAGTTTGAGAGTGAAAAAACAAAGAAAAATAGGAGGAGGAGGAGGAGGAGGAGAATAAAAGAGAGGAAAAACGTAAGAAAAGGTTATCGATCTTCCTATTAAGTCTTCTGCTGACGAAAGTTGACATTTCGTGTTGTATTACGCAGAATATCAGTTCCTAAAAATAACATTTGATCACGCAACGCACAATTGTTAAACCTGCCATTTTCGAATTATTGCTTCATGATCTAATTCAGGAATGTTTCTGGTCTGGCAGACAGGGATCTTTATAATACCGAGTAGTAATTTATAATGGCTTCTCTATACGCTTGGCTGATTGGCTGAGAATGAGTCCGTTGTATGTCATTGGTCTCCTTTTCTGTTCTCTTATTTCTATCTTTACCTCTTCTCTGTATATGAGTTAGTCGCGCGTCAGTATAGGGGAAATTTAAAACATTATCGATAAACGGAAAAAACTTACAGTAATATTTTGCCACATGATTATAGTATGTACATACATATTTCTTTAATTTACGGACACAGCTTGTTATTCATAAAAGGGATAATATATCTATATATAAGTAGCACTGTATGTTCTCCGCCAAATGACCTCTCAGCATTCGCAGCACCAATTACCAAATAACAACCCTTAACAGAACAGCTAATGAGCGGCCAAATAGATCTTCACGAACGGAACTGCCTTCACGGACCTGTTAACCGGAGGAATTAGCCATTCACTGGTTAATCTATCAGCGGCAGAGGTTACTTTTAGGAAAATGTAAATTAGAGGAAGGACCTGAAATTTACCAAACTTCGAGTAGCCTCATTCTGTCGCCACTGTAAAGCGAACGCTTATATAAGCTCTAAGCAGAACTGCCTGGTGTTATCCAGTCTAGCTATACTGTAACGGAACTGGTATGTTATTTATTTATCTGTTAATCCGTTTTATGAGCGTAATCTGTACTCTAGTAAGAACAGAGGGATAAATAATTTGAGAGGTGACAAGGTTGTGAGGGAGGTGTCATTGCAGGCAGGTGATGATGTCCAGGAAAACTTGTGAGGCCGGACGCTCAAGTGATCGTCCGGCCAAGTGGATGTTTAAATAAGAGAGGAGACACTATGAAACTGAAACTCAGCATAGAGGCAGAGAAAGCTGAAGGACTTATGGACTGATATATATATATATATATATATATATATATATATATATATATATATATATATATATATATATATATATATATATATATAGAGAGAGAGAGAGAGAGAGAGAGAGAGAGAGAGAGAGAGAGAGAGAGAGAGAGAGAGAGCACAGGGAAACACTTCAGGAAACATATTCAGAGGAAGACGGACGAAAACCACACATCACTAGGCTGTCTTTTTTATTTTATAGCTAACGTTTCGTAATTATTTACAGAGTTACATCCTCAGTGCTGTGCAAAAGAAAAGATAAAAAAACAATTAAAAGCACAGTCTTAGAATACATTTAAAATATTACAGAGTTCGAATAAAATGAATAGAAATAAAAACACAACAACCTAGAGGTGAGACAGTAAGGAACTAAATGGAAACAAGCCACCACAGAAAGAGGTTAAGCTAAATGCAGTTGACTATATAGCAGATGTATGAGTATTTAAGGATGGTACAAGTTGTTTTATAAATAATGACTCAAGGATTGTTAAATCTTGAGGGTTGGCAGTATGACCGATGACACTAAAATCTTTGTTCTCAATGCAGGTTTTACATTGTTTTGAATGATTCCTGATATTGGAGTGTATATACAATTCCATGTAACTCTTGTGACAACTTTTATATAGACCAAACGAGTAAAGCACGGGAAAAGAGAATAGAACAGCATAAAAAATGTGTGAGATATGCGCAGGGGAACAGTGGTATTTTTGTACATGTTAGTGAGAACAATCATGCTATCAACTGGGACGGGGCAAAAAGGATTGTATATTCTAATAACGCACTTGAAAGGAATATCATTGAATCTAGTTTTATAAAAGAAAGTTACAGCCACAGTATGAATATCAGTCGAGGGATGTATGAATTTGATCCTTTAATATCAAAAGAAATTTGTAAATTGTTTAAATTTTAAGGTAGGCAGTGGAGATGTATGGTAATAAGATTATCATATTTGTAAACACGGTATGGGGTCAGCAGTGCTAATGAGTTTTCCAACCCCGCCTCCATGACACCTGCCAGGTGTGGATCTGTAGTCTCCTATGGTCGGTAAGTTTATCAGTATTGTCCCGAGAGTATATTGAGATTTTTAGCCAAATGAGTTTTGAAGGCCACTCCTACCTTGACACCGGCCTGTGGGTGGATCTGTAGTCTCAAACTGTTGTGTATGTTCGTCAGTACTGTTTCTGTAGTATGTATATTTGTGACTTTTAATACGCTGTATCAATCCTTCGTCAGTGGCTTGGAAATAAAGTCGAAACCGGTCAGGACCTACACCTCGTCTCTTATTTTTCACCTGTGGTAATGTGTGACAAATGAATCACGTGCAAATGTGATTATATCATATATACATTTGTGTGTATGCTCGCGCGTGTGCTTGTGTGCGAATAGATTATAGAAGAAAGCTATTTTAGTTTTAGTTTTTTGTGGTTGATTTTTTTTTTGCATAACTGTAACGGTAGTTAGTTGAATGGGTTTAAACCCTAGGCGACTTCATCCATTCAGTGCCTTAAAGACTCAAAGAATGTCAGTGGTTCTTCTGTCTTTTTCAATTACCATCTGATAAAATATTTTTCAAAGTACATGTGGGCAGTAATGTTTGGCGTGTAATTTAAGAATTTGTCATTAATCAGCTGATTTGACATTGAATTATTCTTTCCCCGTGACCCTCACCTAGGGGGTATAGGGGCATATTGAATCTGATTTTGGTATTATTTTTCCTTCTCTCTCCTTTTGGGCGTGCGTGTGTGTGTGTGTGTGTGTGTGTGTGTGTGTGTGTTTATCCTTGATTGTATGACATATTGACGGGTACCTTCATATATTTACTGATATTTTGAATAAAAACATGCGGACGGTCATAGACTTTCAACATTTAGATGTTCAAAATGTCCGTCAATAGCTAATGACACCGATCAGCACGCTATATAGTTATGGATGAGAGAGAGAGAGAGAGAGAGAGAGAGAGAGAGAGAGAGAGAGAGAGAGAGAGAGAGAGAGAGAGAGAGAGAGTCTTTTAAGTCAGACCACAAGGTTCGCTGACCTGGTCAATCATCCAATCAGCAACACATGATTT
>NC_089783.1:31541624-31556624 GCF_040412425.1 Macrobrachium rosenbergii | reverse complement strand
GCTCACCTCATGTTTGCTACTGGATCATCAAGCTGTTTGCTTGATGATCCTCTGATGATCAAAGATCAGGAAGTTAATTGATTTGATACCTTTCAACAAGCACCTGGAATCTTTAAAGAATATCTGGTTTTAGAATGATTTGCAAGATAATTTCATCTATAACTTCTGGCTTCTCTTGTCCATCTTGCAGGTTCATGTTGTTGGTTTAACTGATGGCGGGGGCTTTCAGAATTTTCCCTGTATGTAGCTAAATGCTTTTGAAATACACTCATTCCAGTCAGTACTCTGTCCAGATTCTCTATTATTTATGACAATACATAAAGTTCCAGGATTGTATCTCACCCATCAATTGTGTTCAGATGGTCTTTGCGATACTGAGCATCATATTTTTCTGACATATTTTGTATAACTTCCGTATAGTATTCAGTAAATGTCTTAGCTGTACTATATAGTATTCTGTAAATGTCTGAGCTATACTGTATGGTGTTCTGTAAATGTCGAGCTATACGATTTCTTTTTAAATACAGACTACCAAGAGAGACACTGAACGTTATTGGAAGGGAAATATCATGATGTATCTTTAGTAAGTATAATAACGAGTGTTAGAGCTAAATTTATTGAAATCTTAAAATTTTCCAAGTATAATGTCGGTATTTTTAGATATTTATGTTTACTAAACTTTGAACATTGAGTAAATTACTTGGACATATATATATATATATATATATATATATATATATATATATATATATATATATATATATATATATATATATATATTTGACTCACATCGGATGAAACCAGGTCTCTCAAATTAAAGGCAAGGGCGCTGCTAACTGACCCACACCTTTGTGGGTTAGTTGGTAGCGCCCCTTGCCATTACTTTGAGCGACCTGGGTTCTGATCTCGATGTGAGTCAGAAACTTATCTCCGTGAAACACATGCTCATGTGTTGATTAGTTCCACATTATATATATATATATATATATATATATATATATATATATATATATATATATATATATATATATATATATATATATATATATATATATATATATATATATATATATATATATATATATATATATCTATATATATATATATATATATATATATATATATATATATATATATATAATTATACACATACACATATACATGCCTTATCTCTTTTTTGACTACACAAATGCTTTTGGCGACTTTATTTTTGACACAAAATCACATTCCGAAAGAAAGTGCCTCTGATACACTCTCCACGAGCTCGTTGATATTATTCAGAGGTATGTTGAGGCTATTAAATTTTTTAATAAAATCCTTCGTGTGAGCAGATGAGAAGGCTCTTAGGGAAGGGGATGGCAAATTTTCAACCCACTTTGATACTCTGTACATAAAACAAATCTTGTTTGATATTATGAAGTGTAGAGGAATTCATTTTATGTGTGCGTTTGCGTGTGTGTGTGAGAGAGAGAGAGAGAGAGAGAGAGAGAGAGAGAGAGAGAGAGAGAGAGAGATGACTTTTATTCCCCCCTATTCTCACTAATTTATGAAATAGCTCTGCAATATTATTTGTGTTTGTAATGCTCCGTGCCTTTGTCGGCAAGCCTCCTATAGGGTGAGTTTTGTTCTCACCGCACCTTCAAGTATGTATAGCATCTAGTGATATCTGGAACGTTGTTATGAGGATACAGGTAACGCCCCAACGGTCAATCAGATATAAACAAGTGTCATAAACAATCTCTGACACACAGACTCCCCTTTATATTTGAAGAGATCTTTTTGGGATATTTTGCTAACTTTATACATATCAAAGTGGTACGGTACTTGAGATTTTGCCTCCTGGGCAATTGTAAACCAGCCAAATGTGTCTCAGCCACTGGCATTCCTGATTTTTTTTATACTATAAGCAACTATCACTGGGTAGCAAACCTCGTTTTTAACTCCACAAAGGAACTGCCTATACCAAAAATCAGTTATCATTACGAAATACACTAAGAATAGCACATCCTTCCCATTTCAGAAGTCGACATCAGCGGTATGATATCCATGTATCCAGTATCTTGTTCTTTTGTTCTTCACATAGTAAGACTAAGAGCCCATAACCTATACATTTTTTTTATGACTGACCCTTGACTTAGTTCCAAATCAGTGCTGACTTATTCTGAAAGAAGGGCAGGTAATAGCAAAAGAGAAGCACATGCTAAGCAGTTATAAGCACATGTATATTCCGCCAAACGCCCATAAGAGAATAAGAAACCAAAGTTTACGACTTCGGTATAGCAAAGACCTGTCAATTAAACAGAAAATTAGATGTTCCTCTGCATTACTTTTCCTTCCAGTAAACGAAGTCGTAACACGCTTTTTGATTCTGAGTAAAGATCACGCCTTGCCTCCTAAATTTACTGCATACTTCTTAGGTGCTTACATTAGCCAAACAAGAGGTAGGAATGAATGTAGGATTACACAAACCTTTTCCTTTGCACCTTGGAATATTTGTCGATCGAACAATGAACAGCATACCTAATTCTGACGAAAGGTTAATAGGCTAGTGTAAAAATATCCAAAATTCAGTTACTTGTCAACACTACCCTTCTGTTTGGAAAATAATTTAAGCATTAATGAAAGAAGAAGTAATTGTCACAAAGAAGCCATTTGACTAACAAAGAGGAATTCTTGAAACTAAGAATATCAATGTGCACCTTAAATAATCATCTTCACTTTGTAATCCCGAGGGCAAATGATGTTTCTCACGAAGAAGTGGCTAAAACGTTTTGAGTCTGGGCTTATGATTTAAACTGCACAATAGAAAAGATGTACATAATAATAATCTCAACGCCCAGGATGCAAATGTCATGTTATCGTTTAAACTCTCCTACGCTATGACAACATTCCTGGGCATTCTCCTATGTTACGCAGGGCAAAAATTAACTGTAAAGCAGAAAACCATCATTATATTTTGTGGACGTTTGGTGTGTAAATTCATGACTTTTGTTTTCTTTAATAAAATCTGTTCTATTGCTATCATTATTATTTGCAGTTTTGATGCTCGGGAGACATCATCTGGACGTCACAAGGTGCATGACCGCTCTGAGCTTGCGAGAAGGTCAAAGTTCATACTAGATTCCTACACACACAACTTCAAGGTAAGCCCTCGTTGGAATTAGGGATTGTATATCTAGAATTTAAAAGTAGTTGCTTTTTAAGGCACTCAAAGCCGTGTAACCTGATGTTTTAGAGAGGTAGGTATTGTGCCTATTTTTTTATTTTATTTTTATATCTACAGAGAAAGGTATAATAATGTTTTCGTTGCTGAAACAAAAGTCGCTAGTTGCGATGTAAGTAGCATTTTGTGATCTATATGTTGAGAAGAAAAGTTGCTTCAAGTAAAGTTTCCCTGTTTGACAACGATGAAATAAAGCATCGATGGAAGATGTTATGCTTGGCCATTTTCAAAAATATTTATTTCATCAAGAAAATTCGAAGGTCGTCTTTGGTATATCTTCTTATTCTGCTGATATGTCATGATATCTTACCTTTCAGTATAAAAGGTAGTTTCTTTTTTTTTTAATGAAGTCTGTGGAAAGACCAGCTGGGTATTTTATGGATGCCGGTACTCGTAACCTTATCAGAGCCTACTTTACTGCTGTAAGGAACCGCGTTCTTTTCCTTTATTAACTGACTTACTTATCTATTAGTGCTGATGTTATTTCCTCTATGTGGCATTTCCTTTACTATTCTCTGTATATTGTTTTTTTTCTTTTGCTTTCTTCTCTTTTGCAATTTGTGAAAATATTACTACGATGGATAATGGATGTCTATTTTCTTTAGATATATGTGCGTGAATTAGGAGGGATATTAATTCACACAACATAAATGAGTACTGCAGTCAAAACAAGAACGATTAAAGTTATTCAGAAGTCATTTCCATTTTTTCAATCAAAGAAATTTACACTTACTAAAGAGAAACGCAATATTCACACCTAGAAAAATATGAACTTGGCTCTCCGAGTCAAGACCAGAGGTAATAAGTTTTATTCCACGGAAATGCGAAACTGCAGGAAACAATATCAGAGAGCGCAAGGAAAAATGCTGATAAGATTATGGGTAACTTTGCTCGCAAAGTTTCAGGTAAATTACCAGGAAGCAATTTCGAAAACTGAGGAAAAATATGTTAAAATTGCCAGGAATTAACCTCCATCAAATCAAAATCAGACATCCCGGTTTTGTCTTTCGATAATCTTCCTGTGGGTGGTTTGTCTCTTCATCTGATAAAATGCCTGACGTAGAAAAGATGGAATGATTGCAAGGAATGTTATCGTGATTGCAGTGCAAGTGCCGTGGGTTTGATTTATCGCCGGGAGAGAGGCTTTCAATGAACTGATGATTTTCTTTTTTATAGTTTTTCTGCTTAGGGATGAATGATGGAATAACTCATATATAAAATTGCTTTGGTAGCTTATACATTATTGGTGGTGACTGCAGCTCATGGGCATCAAATAACAAAGACGATACAAAGGTCAAGCGGAAGTTCATCACAAAAGAAATGAATGAGATCAAGAGTGAATTAGGTACGAATATAGGATTAGTGTGTAGATGAAAATGAACACACCAGAGGAATTTCATTTTCTAAAATCGAACTGTTGACATCAGGTCCTAGACAAAACAACGAATATTTTATCAGTGAAATCAGTCAAAATTCTACACATTCTGCAATTTTCTTAGTATCATAAAAAGAGAAATCCTGAATTTGCACCCAGATCGACATCTTTAATCCAGATAAATTTGACAACCCAGGGAAAGGTTCTTAGCCAGGAGCCCATAACTCTATAACATTTAATCAATGCACATGCTATTCTGAATCCGGAACTAGATCCGCAAATGAATCTACCTCAAGATCTAGTCAACTCTCACTTAGCTCACAGTTCACCTCTCTACAAAACTGCATTGAATCAATCGATAACTATTTGAAATAGATTACGATATAAAAGTTATGGATCGACATTCAGATAAATTCACTGTAATACAATGCAAAGGCTAATTTGAATCTGATTCTCGATCTAGATCCATTTCAATATCCAACCAAGCTTATGTTTTAGATTATCCTGGCCTTGTACCAGATACCGGTCCGTGCTTGGTTACGGTCCGCAAGCGTAGCAAGTTATAGTTATACTGTAAGAGGCCTAGTATGGCCTTCCGAACTCATGCAAACAAGCGAGATAATCCGCCAAGTCTACATTTTCGTACAACTAACGCCCCCCGTTATTCAATCGAAATACAACCATACCTCTTGAAGTATCTTCTTATGAACATTAACAAAAAGACAAACTGAATCCAAATATTTATCAAAATCTGATAAAAACAGTCTGGCTCATCGTTCATCTCTCCAGATAATATCTTTGAAATACAATAATATTTTTAAGCATTTGACTGACAAACACACAGAGAAGGAAGACAAACTAAAAAAATAAACAAACAAGAGTGAACATAAAGTATAACCTCCCTCCAGGTTCAATGGTTGAGTTGATAATAGAAGTGGAATAAGGGACTGGGTAAAGGGCAATCATTTTTTTAAGGGCAGATGAGAGAGAGAGAGAGAGAGAGAGAGAGAGAGAGAGAGAGAGAGAGAGAGAGAGAGAGACTGGTGAAGAGGGAGAAACTGAGAAAGGAAAGATAACGGCAGATGAAAGGTCTGGCGGAGATGCAGGACCGAGAAGTTCATCAACATGGGTAGGATGTTGTTTTACAAATTTGAGGAATATAAGTCAGACAACGCCAAGTACAGTAGTTAGTAAAAAAAAATAGCTTAGATTATGATCATAACTACTACTGTATATGTAAGGTGAATTTTATTTTGTAGATATGTGCATAGTAATAAGAAGCTAAAGAGGGAACGGTCGATTTTTATGCAGCTCTCTCGCTCTCTGTTACTGTCGTTCAAGAAGCCATAACTTCAAAAGACAACTTTTGCGCGAACATTGGTTACCTAAAATGTTTGCGCACGTGTGAAGACAAGTTTGTAAGCACTGCACGCCTATTTATACAATGTTTCCAGTGACTCAGTTACTTGAATCTTTTCGCTCACTGAGGAAGAAAGTAAAAATCAAAATATCAATTATATGTTAATCCCACCTTCCAGTTGCATATTCTGGATTTAGTGTAATTAAATCCAAATTTACGGTTGATTTCCCTCCAGCGGATAATTACCTAATTTATTTTTCTCAATATGTAATTACACAAATGATATTCCAGTGAAATGTTTCTGCGCTCGTTTGATATGTAGATAAGTTCTGTAACAGTTTCGGAATATCGTAAATTCATAGTTGAAAAAAGGCTTTCGTGGTACTGCACAGTTGCCGTTCAGCCTGCATCACCTTTAATACAGTCAGTTTTGAATAATATTAACAGTTACTCCTTCAAGCAGTGATTATATTTAAGAGTAAAAGACATCAGTGATGTATTTAGGTGTGAATGAAGATGATCATATTCTCAATTAATATGGTACCAGGTATTTACGGAAAACATTTTAATTTACAAAACTTAAGCGTATTTCTGAATTGCATTTCTAAACTAATAATAAGTTAAAGAAAAGGATATTAATAATTGTAAGGATTTCTGGTAAATACTTGAAGCAGGAGGGCATCTAGCTTTTTTTTTTTCTTTTTCTTGTCAGAATGGTTTATTTTCAACAATATTACAGGCAATATTGTAGAATATATTCCTCTAACGGGGAAAAAAAAAGTCTTCCCAACATTGAAAATGAGGGGAGCTGGAAATGGAAATTGAGTTACCTGCCATTATTGGTTTTAAAATCCAGTTTGCCAAAGTCTCAGTTATTCGATTTTACACTTATTCTTTTCTTTGTTATAAATGACATTTTCGATTAATCCTGTTGTTCATAGAAGTTGTACGATCTGAAAATCGTAATGTATGTACCTTATCCTTTAACTGATTTTTTCGTAAATGGAAGTAGTGCATTTAACTATAGGAAACAGAGTGGTAAAGCCTTTTATTTTCAGGGTGTGGTTTCTGAAAGGGTCGTCTTCCTGGTCTCGCTGAGTTTTTTAATTTCTTCTTTCTTTTTGAGGGTTGGGTGGGGGCGGTTGAGTTAAGAGACCCAGACCCTTCACCTAGGAGCGACACACCAGAGTTGATAACTACCAGGCACTTACTTCGCCATTCCAGGTCAACAGAGGTACAACCGGATTTTACAGAACGGCCGTAATACATTCCTGCTCGCCCCAGAACTGAACAAGGGACCTGTTACTTGTGAGGCGGGCATTTAACCACTGGCCTACAAGGACCATCCTTGCATTTATCTGAATTGAGAAGATATTCATCATTTAATAGAAAAAACTGTACAATGATCGTTTCACACGAATGTTTGAAGCTGGTGAAACTATGTGAAGTTGAGTGAATGAACTTAAAATAAAATAGTAGGAAATAATAGGGGTCAGGTACGTGTGCAAATAAAAAAGATTAGCTTACTCTACATGGATATGTACACAGCGGCGTACAAGACCGCGGCTACTGAATAGTTGCCAAAAATCTCCTGGGCTAGTCAGTACGAAAATGCTTCAAAATGGTTTTGAAGTTTCCCTTTACACCCAGGAAAGTAATGAGATACAAATACGAGTCAAAATGGTAGGATTCCGGGCATCAGACGACTGTGTAAAACGGATAATGATAGTTTTATACTGAATAGAAAATAATTTTTGCAGTATGTGACTGAAGAAGTGGTTGCTAGCGCTTGTCTTCACTTGGTGAAAGATCAGTGTCATCAGCCAATTCCAGGGGTTGTACAAGATGGTGATGACGTCCCCATTTGCTTAGGTAGTAGCTGCACATTTTCGTAATGATAAAAAAGAGAAAGCGTTTGTGGGCTGAAGCCCATTCGCGAGTCAGGGGAAAAGACATCATATTTACATCAATGGCATGGTGGTGCCCTCAGGATATTGTGAAGTGTCTGTCTGATCTATCTTGAATACAGGATGGTTGAAACACTACATATATAGCAAAAAAAAAACCTCTATTGGGCTGACAACTCCAACCGATTTTTAAAGGCCTAACTTAAATTCCAGTTCTGATCATATATTTTTTTTCTCATCTCTAGTAACAAAATAAGCTATCCTTTAAGATGGAAACTTAATTAGTACAGAAATAGTCAGTGGTATTTGATGCTCCAAGTCCTTCATTAGACCTTAGTGTCAGTTCAAATCATTTCCTATACTTCAGAAAAAAGTCGACACCTTCATGTCTTGGTCACATAGATCACATTCATGCACGTTAATCCTGGTGTAGGCTGAACTCACGCAATTCTTCAACGTCAACATAACGATTAGTTTCTTAAAAACCTTAAATCTCTCTCTCCCTCCGACTTTTCCGTAACCTAGCAACAAATTCGCGGCGCAATTCCTGCTTCATTAATCCTAGTGTCTGAATTCCTTTGGTGTTACTAACACAAGGTACTCTCTATTTGCATGCCGTTGCTCCGTTACCAGCTGTTAATTACAACTGTGGAACAAATGCAAACCAGCGAAAGTTTGCCCTTTTATTTACAAGAAACCTCCAGTCCAGAATGGGAACTGTGAATGCAAACGAAAAAAATTGCAATTTGAAGTTCAAATTCTGCTTGCACTTCACGTCAGGTCTATGTACTGCACTGGATAAGCTTACGATTGAATTCAGTTTTCTCTTAAAGCTCTTCATCCCTTGTGCCCTCTGGCAACATAAAAAAATAATCTTAACTAACAAAAATTAGTCTTCGTAATCCCTATGATCCCGTTATATCCAGGAAGACTATCCAGTGTCACGTTCAGCCTCAAGTTTTAAGCAAGGCGATTATATTCTTCATTATTTTCTTACTATCTTTTGATACATATTTTCCTTAATACCGTTCTGCGTTATTCAGCTTCTCTCAAAATAATTTATGTAGTGTCCTTAAACACACACACACATATATATACATATATATATATATATATATATATATATTATATATATATATATATATATATATATATATATATATATATATATATATATATATATATATATATATATATATATATATATAAGATGCTTCATCTTATGTTCTTGTGAGGTAATGGACAAAGCCCTTAAAGTATGCCAAAGCTTGTGGGAAATAATAAACCTCAGTACACAGAGTACTTGTTTACTAAGGTTCCTGTTATGCTTATTTAGGGTAGATATTGTATTTACATTTTCGGCAACTTTTTCTCTAAAGTTACCTGATATACATTTTAGTTGAGGGCGAAAGTTTAATTGCACGAGGATGGTGGGGAGATATTGACTTTACACAGTATGTGAATTATTTCTTGGTTTAAGCCCACTTGCTGGGTTTTGTCAGCATTACTTCACTAAAGCTTACTCGAATTCTTCTTGTTTCTGTGAGGAAGAGGCTTGATTCGCACCAAGTCGAGAGGTAGATAATGAACTTGCACTTCTTGAACTTACAGCAACCTGGACATATTCGCTAGATGTTCATGGTAATACTTTACTAAAGGCCCTACAGTTCTTCTCTATTAGTGCATAATTCTATTTTATGACTACCAAAGGCTAAGAATTTCGAAAGAAAGTTTATTTTAGGGTAGGATTACCCTCTGAATACAGATTATCCAACCGAGTTGATCCCCATCAGGTTGCTGTTATTCTGCAGATTCATCGGTACTTGTTCCAACATCCTGAGAGCCATATTGTCTGACTTACGAAATCTTTCATTTCTATAAGAATATTCCGTTTTACATCATATATTATGTTATTTTACTTCAGAAGTATCTTTACCAGGTGAGGCTAAGTTCAGCTGATGCAAATTCATAAATCTAAAAGACTAAAGCATTTTTTCTCCTCCCGATCATTGTTTATTTATGTGATTACGGTATCGCTTGAATAATTATCCGTTTATATCAGTGATATGAAGTTTTTCACCTATAAGCATAGACGTGTTAAATTTTCCATCGACTGGCTTCCAACTACCATCATTATTTTAACCTTCAAGCTTTTTATTTTTTTTACCGGTATTTGAAGATTTTCCACAATATCACCAGCAAGCACAATCAACAAAATCAAATAACTCCACTCAGTTCATGACTCCCAGTAGGTATACTTTAAATTGATGTAGATGCAATAAACTAAAAGTTTTAATGGGCAAAACTGATGTAAAATTCCATGAATAAGGAAAGTAAAAAAATAACTAATGATTTAACAATAGGAAAGAGATTAATAATTGGTTAAACTATTGATCCCTTGCTGAAATATTATTTGATGGTTGCTTAGATGCCTTTATTGTTATTTTTTTGTGAGCAGGTATTCAATAGTCTGCTTGCAAGAAAACAGATACTATATTTGATGCAAGAAGTATTGTTGTGCATTATTATCTGGCTGGAGTCCAGTGATACTGATTTTAGGTAATTCTGATCAAAAGTGCTTTGTCTCAAAGGCTGCTGTTCCCCACAAGGTAAAACACATTTTCGAAGGATATAGTTCCATTCAACATAACCTAGTTTCGAATGGAATGGACACTCACTCGCTCGCCAGCAAATAATTATGTCACAACCCATTGAACAGGTAAAAGGTTCGTGTCAGCAATTAAACTGTTCATGAACTTCTAACCATTCATTAATTGCTACGATCTCTGGATGCCCTCTAATGAACCCTGAATTTAATTTTAAAATAGGCTCGGATGGCCTGCATGGAATATAAGAGAGAGAGAGAGAGAGAGAGAGAGAGAGAGAGAGAGAGAGAGAGAGAGAGAGAGAGAGAGAGAGAGGGGGGGGGCAACAAATTCATTCTCTTTTTTCCGTAGCAAGCTATTTCACCGACACTAGCAATCCTAAATTAATATAAGAAAAGTACAGACAGAAGTTGTTTGAACTTGTGGTTTATAAGACCGGTATGTCACCTTTAGGAACCTAATTAATGGGAAATAACCAAGCAACCTTCAGGGGAAATGAATATGTTTGAGACGAAGAGGAAAAGTAAGAATAAATAGAACGAAAATATGCGTGTTACTCCAACTGGGGTCACGTCACGTGGAGGTCGAAAAGATGTAGATAAAATACAATGGCTGCCTGGGTGGTCCTATCTTGTGCTCATGAATTGTAAACTTAAGGTTTTTGGGCTCGTTAGCTCACGTTTCTTGCATTATTACCTCTCTCTCTCTCCCTCATTTATTCTTAAAAATTTGCTAAAACATTTTCTTGGAATTTTCCATAATCTTATCCAATGGTGCCGCTTAGGGATTACTCTCCCTTTAGATAATTAAGTATACTTTTCAAACTGTCCTAATCAACTTAGGCTCAACACTGAAAAAAAAAAAAGATATCCAATGTCTCTGCTACTTAGCATTACGTGAGTATATCAAGGAGCGGAACTCGGAATTTCACGAATAGACTGTAATTTGTCTTCTTCTTCCTAAATCTTTCTTTTTCCAAATCATTCACAAGATAATGCTACATTCTTCACCAAATTCCTTTCTCTTCCTCTGTTCTTTCTTGAGTTACCTCCCTCTTCTTCCCATTTATTTTTGTGTGTCCCTCTTTTCTTAGTCTTGCTCTCCTTGATTCTTTTCCTTCTACAAGTTTTAGGAGACAAGCCTCTTTTGCATGAAAGCTGGGGTTTCAGGTCATTATATTGGACTTAAAAAAGGATGCACAATCCTCGGCCATTTCTTGGAAAAAATAATTGGTCCTAATAGCATTTTTGGATTTCTCCCGCTCACTAGTTAATTTTCTTTATAAAGCGGATTTTGTTTTAATTGATATGATGTACAGTATAATTTGCTCTAAAATTTTCTTCCACTGCGAGATATGCCACCAAATATCTTACTATTTTCCACGTGAAAGTGCAAGTAGGCTAACTGATTCATAACCGCAGAGCAATGCTTCAAGCACAAACGAATAACGCTAAAATCAGTTATTGAGAGAATTATTTCCGGAAACTACGCAAAGCAGAACCCGCTTTTGTAGACACCCAGTGACCCTCAGAATATACCCAACGGTAATAGCCCATCGTTATCTCGCTGAGAAAAACTGTTCCTTCTCATTAAGACGAATCCTTTGTCAAGTCTGTTCTCTGTGTATTAACGTAATTCCTATGCTGCTTAACCAAAGACAAGACAAAGCAATGAAATAAAAGTGTCAAATTGAAGTTGGATGAGCTAATCACCAAGTTGGGGACACTCATTTAAAGATCATAATCCTCTAATTTTGTTCATTATTCCTTTAAACACTGAAAGAGACGAAAGTTTGTACTTCATGATATATATACTTACATACACTCACACACATACATACACATATGTATATATATGTATGTATGTACATATATATACACACACACACACACACTAATCACCTTTTCCTGAAAGGTTTGTCATGCTGGCAATGCAGAAAGGGGGGTCTTCGTTTACCTGTCCTCCCACTTGCTATTCAGTTTCGAAAAATTTGCGTAATTAAAATGGAAAGTTCAACAGATCTACATTTTCAGTCTATACAAAACTCTTGATTGGTGTGTCTTATATTCTTATATACAAACATTCACCTTGGAAACGGTATAAGTCAGATTTTGACGATAAACCTCAGCCTCTTTCTCAAAATACACTTATGTGGACGTACAGCAAGTGCCATACGCAAGTAGTCGCAGGTAATCGTGATTTCAAGTGAGAATTCCCCATAACCGAGAAGGCATAATATGATGGTTCTGAAATTATCAAAATATCCGGAAGAAAGTGCAGGACTGCAGGTAGGACAGGGAGGTATGTAGCCCAGATAGTGTAGGGGTATGACGCTCTGCTAATTATGAGGCTGAAGGTGCCAGCGTCTACTGTCTTGGTATTATTCTGAAACCACCTCCAAGAAGGAAAGTGGCATATTACAGGAAAAAAAAAATCGGCTATACACACACACACACACACACACACACACACACACACACACACACACACACACACACACACACACACACATATATATATATATATATATATATATATATATATATATATATATATATATATATAATATATATATTTGTATGTATATATATATATATATATATATATATATATATAAAGATAGATACATAAATATATATATATACATATATATATATATATATATATATATATATATATATATATATATATGTGTGTGTGTGTGTGTGTGTGTGTGTGTGATGGTCTGTGTGTGTGCTTATACAGAAACATTAATTTATCATCAAAATATGGCGTCATCTAACAAGTGACGGATACTTGTAAATAAAAAAGAATAAAGAATATCTACAAGAGCAACTAGAGTACCACAAAGAAAACCAACTTCCTTCATTTTACATTTACTCTTTTTGTTTCGTGGTCTCTTAATGAAGGAAATGATATAAGGAGAGTGAGAGAGAGGAAGATGTAAAGAAAAAACGAAGGAAAGGAAAATAAAAAAAAGAATCACTCACTCTGTTGCAGATTCGAAAGTCCAACGAGCAGCTGAGAACACCAAGGCTAAAGTCCATCTAAACTTCTTATTCCAGGGAAATCGTTTCTTTTCATCTCATTATCTTTCCTGTGTCATGTAAAACTTCACTTATTCCCAGTTTTCGTGAAGTTTTAAAAGTGTTTCTTACAAGTCGTTTGGAAGAAGAGGTCAAACCTCTGCTGTTAAAGGTTCACAATTATGTTTCACAGGAAATAATTTCACGCGCTTTATAAGTCGCATAAGAAACAACACTAACTCATTTGTTTGTTATTTCACTGCCAACAACTCACGTACTTTTAATGACATCTTGAGACGTTTTAAATGTTTAAAGATAGTCATAACATTTTCGTAGCTAAATTAAAATTCAAATTTTTTAGAAATTCATATGAATGTCAGATTTCAACAGTATGACAAAATAACATTTTATAATTTCAAGCAATTCTTCATTAAATATCTGGAAGCTTTAGAAGTGACGATATCAATATGAAGTGCATAATGGAAGCTAGTTTCTCCCTCATTCATTATTCGTCCACGATCTAGGTCAGTTGATTATTTTTTCCAGAAAATCACAGATTAAACACAGTAAAAATTGCATATATTCTTTGGTTGTAAATACCTACTACATGCGGGCTGCTAAACTAAACCAAGATTAACCTAGATGAGTAAAATGGGTAAAAGTATTTGACCCAAAATGAGAGGGAATGATGTCAGTTGTCTTTTTCCACAGTTATAACGACGCAAAATACGGGAGACGGAAGTAAACCAATCTGCCTTTTCATATATTTGTAGACAGCTTTATATTATATATAATTTTGAATGTTTTATGCGACCAGTGAAAAGGAAGAACCTCTTTTTGTCTAGACCTACATTCCCACAGAAAAATTATTACCAAGAGAAGGATATATAACAACAAGTCCAACGTCAAGAAACTGCATTAGGTTATAACATTGTGTGTGTGTGAGAGAGAGAGAGAGAGAGAGAGAGAGAGAGAGAGAGAGAGAGAGAGAGAGAGAGAGAGAGAGAGAAAAGATACATAAGGCTTTAAATGTTTGCCAGGCTTTAAAAGATCCCAGGCCACTGTCCTATTCAGATTCTGCTGCCAACCATTTACAATTTCGAGCTTTGAAGGCATAACCACTTCAGCATATACTACGAGCACTGCACTCGTGCCAAGGAAAGTACGAGAACACATGTAGGAAAAGATATGTGTACGTACAAGGAGGGACATCTTTGAAAAACGTGATATGACAGACTAAAGTAAATAGAAATGTGAAGGAAGCAAGATAAAAAAAATAGTATGGAAAGAATGAAAGAAGATTATGGATGAAGGCAGAGATCGTGAATTATAAATACCGGTTGAAAATGGAGAGAGAGAGAGAGAGAGAGAGAGAGAGAGAGAGAGAGAGAGAGAGAGAGAGAGAGAGAGAGAGAGAGAACAGGAAACAATATACGTGATTTTGGAAAAGCAAATATGTGAAGATAGTTTGAAAGAATAGTTTTTGAAAATATTAGGTAAAAT